>NW_022983473.1:51104-126673 GCF_011762595.2 Tursiops truncatus | reverse complement strand
AAAAGTAGGCCTGTCCTTCCCAGCGTTGTGATGGCCAGGTTGTCACTAACCTGTAAGGCCCTGTATGAATCAGAAACTGCAAGGAGAGTAATTCAAAGAAAAACAGATGCAGGATGGGCGTGGCAATAAATCCTAGGACCCTATCAGAAACAAAATTAAAACCACTCTAAAGCGAAATTTTAACAAACCAGAGCAGATAGTATCCTAACCAGAATAGAATAATAATTCTGAGGAAGTTACTTTAGTTATTTAAGTAATATTCAATGCATTTCCATGGCCAGGCCCTTTTGAAGAATTCTAAAACATATACAAACAATTCGTTTACATCTTATATAGTCCACCATCCAGAGCAAAATTCACTTAAGTACTGTACTGGTGGAAATCGGGCAGCACTATGGAGACAATAAAAAGGTGTTTACCATCAAAAAACGTCAAGGTAAGAAAGATAATGTCTAATTTTTAATTATCCTGTGGTTTATTGAAATCTTTTGGAAACCGAAAATGGAGAAAACCTAGCAGGCAATGAAGACTTAAATATTTAGAGATTTATCAGCTCATCTATAAAAGCTTTATTAATCTCTTCTTTTAATACCATTCCTGAGAGGTATAAACGTGTCCAGAGATAGGGTTGAAGAAGCCTGAGAGAATTTCAATTGTTTACTATTCTTGGTCAGCTATTAAGACCGTTCAGGAGCATCTTGATTTTCATGGCATCATCCAACAAAAAGCAGGATATTTTTACAGAAAGTCCTGGTCCACTTTTTGGCTTGCTTTTGTGTTTATGTTTTTGGTTTTCTCACATTGGGCGGTACATTAGGCTACCTATTGCATACTCCCTCATTCATGCATGCATTCATTCAAACAATATTTACTGAGTTGAGATATTTAATTAACACCCAATAAATGATGTTTAGATGAATGAATGCGCTTTTTATCAAAGTAAGTGTAAGTACTGAGAAAAATTACAGAATGTATGATCCCAGCCCCACAAAAGCGTATAATTGTGTTGAGGATATAACATATGCTGGTGAAATAACTAATATATCATATTGGACAGTTCTAAGTTCAAAATGAGTTTTTGTAAATAATCAGAGCCTAAGGAGGACAAAGAAGGGACAGTTCATTATGGGTTGAATCTATCAATAAATGTACATTTCACATGAGATTTGAGATTGACCTTAAAGAAAGAAGAGGACTTAGATATATGAACAGAGAACAAAAAAGGCATGGTGATAGCATGTGCATAGATAGTGTGGCCAATATTTATGTTCTTCGTTAAAGATAGTCAGAGATAACCCAAATGTAACTGTTCCCATGGGTCCATTCTCAGTATCCAAACAAAACGGCAAATCCTATCTCAGTAAAACTAATGAAAAACACAGTCTTTAACAAAGACATTGTGAAGGAAAGGGGGAGAGAAAGGCTTGCGTCCCACACCACACAACAAAACTTATTTAATTATTTGTTTCATTTTCTCCCTCTGAAAATTTCCTCTCCCTCTCTCTGTATGTCTCTCTTCTCCCACATCTGGCCACACTCTACCAGCCACCTTTCCAGATCTTTCCAGAACTCTCCATCCTAGTTTCATTATGCCACAAGTTGAACATCTCACAGGTCTCCAGGATGCATCCTCATCACTTATTCCACAAAGACAAACAAAGGACACTTCTCAGGATCACGTTTCTTGGAAGGAAGAAGTCACGAGGAGTGATTATAAATAATATAAGGTGGAGAGCAGTGACTTAAAATACCAGTTTTCCTCTTAGAATGTGAATACAGGGAACTTTGGGAAACTAGAAAATCTAGAAAGGATTCATTGATAATTATTTATTTTCAATGAATAAAATAAAATGTAATAATACGGCTAAACTCTGACAGATTAACTTTTTCAAAAGTTGCTTTCACACACCTTCACTATTGGGATGTTTGATAAACACATCTTTCTTCTTTCTTTGCAGATACTGGCACCAAACTTTCAAACAATAAGAACCTTCCCATAAGTCCCTTGCCAGGCAAGATTAAGGTATAACAATCCAAACAGATTTTTGAAGAAGATAACTGGTTGAAAGCACAGGAAAAGAGCTGGGTTGCTCTTTTTCAACGGTCACATAATGAGTAATGTGGGAATTGGTTTACAAAGTCTCTCTCCATGAGGGGCTAAGGTTAAGATTAGAACTTCTGAGGCCAGAAGAGCAAAATAACTACAACAACACACATACTTTCAAGAGCCGCCCTTTGGATGTGAGGGATTGATTTTTCCCACTCTTTTTTCAGCAGCCCAACTGGTGTCTTTAGTAAATGACATAAGAGAATACAGTGTGGCCAAGAAGGCTTAGATTTCCTTAGCCCCAAGTCAGATATTCTCAAGTTGACTGTCCACTCAAATTAAAAAGAGAGATTTACAAGAGGAAACTGGATACAACTGAGTGTACTTTTATTTCAGCCCTTTACCTGAATGTTTTGTTTTGTTTTCAGTTCTCCACTGAAGTTGCCTACATTAATATATTTTTAAGAACATTTCCTTAAGTTGAAGTATTCATTCAGTCTACTCATTTACTATAATTGAGAAAAGCCAAATGACTTAGGCAAATTCATTTCTATATTGCCACAGCAGTGTACTGTGAACTAAATGACACCTGGCAGTTCTTTACTCAGATACTAACTCAATTAGAAGGCAGAACAAGGATACCTACCCATTCAGGGAAGGAAAGGTCACTTAGCCTCTGTAGCTGTCTTAGGTCTCTTATCATCACAGTAACAAATTGAAGACTAAAAACCATACGATCATCTCAATAGATGCAGAAAAAGCTTTTGAAAAAATTCAATATCCATTCATGGTAAAAACTCTCCAGAAAGTGGGCACAGAGGGAACATACCTCAACATAATAAAGGCCATATATGACAAGCCCATAGCTAACATACTCAATGGTGAAAAGCTGAAAGCATTTCCCCTAAGATCAGGAACAAGACAAGGATGCCCACTCTCACCACTTTTATTGAACAGAGTTTTGGAAGTCCTAGCCACAGCAATCAGACAAGAAAAAGTAAATAAATAAAAGGACTCCAAAATGGAAAGGAAAAAGTAAAACTGTCACTGTTTGCAGATGGCATGATACATAGAAAATCTGAAAGACACCATCAAAAACCTATTCGAGCTCAAACATGAACTTGGTAAATTTGCAGGATACAACAGATTTCTATATATAAATTTTGTATTTCTATACACTCACAGTGAACTATCAGAAAGAGAAATTAAGGAAACAATCCCATTTACAATCGCATAAAAAAGAATAAAATACATAAGAATAAACCTGCCTAAGGAGGTAAAAGACCTGTACCCAGGAAACTATATGACACTCATAAAAGAAATGAAAGATGACACAAACAGCTGGAAAGATATACCATGGTCACGGATTGGAAGAATTAATATTGTTAAAATGACCATCATACCCAAGGACATCTACGCATTCAATGCAGTCTGTATCAACATATCAAGGGCATTTTCCACAGACCTAGAACAAATAATTTTAAAGTTTGTATGGAAACACAAAAGATCCTGAATAGCTAAAACAGTCTTGAGAAAGAAGAACACAACTGGAGGAATCATGCTCCCTGGCTTCAGACTGTGCTACAAACCTACAGTAATCAAAACAGTATGGTACCGGCACAAAAACATCCATCACTGGAACAGAATAGAGAGCCCAGAAAGAAACCCATGCACTTATGGTCAATCAATCTATGACAAAGGAGGCAAGAATATGCAATGGAGAAAAGTCTGGGCTTCCTTAGGGATGGTTTCATCAATTAATTTGTTTCTTAAATGGACCATACTTTTCCATGTCTTTGTATACCTTGTGAGTTTCTTGGTTGAACATTTGGCTTTCAAATATTGTAATGTGGTGTCTATGGAAATCAGATTCTCCCACTTTCCCAGGGTCTTCTGGGCTTTTGATTGTTGAAGGCTGTAGTAGTCTGTTTGTTTAGGAACCTTTCCAAACTAGTTTTGCAATGACTGTACTCCTTATCGTATGTAGGCACTGAAGTCTCTGTTCCTTTAGTTCATGTTTAGCTAATGTTTCGACAGAGATGTCCTTGAATTCCTGCACCTAAGACAAACAAAAACAAATATACACAAGCACATCCACATGCACACTCAAAACCACACACCTCTCCCCATTGTGCAGATTGCTGGATCACTCCTTCAACATTTAGCTGACCTGCACTGAGGTCAGGGCTCAGCCCATGGTAAAAGCTTAGAGACTCCTCTGGTGTTTTCAGAACATGCATCTTATCTTGAGTATGCATGTGGCTTTCTTAATTTCTCTGGACACATGTGTACTTTTTGTATGTTCTAAGTTCCCAAAGAATCTCCCCCAACTTTTGCTCCTGCATCTTATGTGGTCTATTGTATATCAATGCACAGTCTTCTGCCCCAGCCATCTGTGCTTTGTTAGTTCACCTTGCACTTTTCTTGAGCAATGACCACTGCTTTTCCAGACTGTGTTCCAGGTTAGCTAAGACAGAGATAAGCATCTTGTGTCAGTCCTTCAGGTAGCTCCCAGACAGGTTAGAACAGATACACATAATAATCCGAGAGTATGGTCTCTTCTGCTCCCTCCTGAAGCAGGATTGAGGGTCCCATACTAGGAATGGTCTGCTGCTACTTTAAGACTATCACTGCATTAAGACCCCAGCACTTTAAGACCATCACTACACTAACAGTAGATGGGGCAAGGGCAAGTAAAAATGCCACAAAGCTTTCCTGCCATTTTCAAATTGCCTCTTCCCGGGTTCAGTATGTGTTTGGTTGCTGTAAATCTTTGCCTGATTTCAGGACTAAGAGAAACTCAAGGAACGCCACAACAAGAAACAGTATAATCAAACTCTCAGGTGCCAAAAGACAGAGAAAGAATCTTTACTCCCAAAGGAGAAAGAAAAAACAAATTTGTTACAAAGCAGGGATCCTCAAAAAGATTCATAGCTAATTTCCTATCTGAAACCACGGAAGAAGCCAGACATATTTAAAGTGCTGAAAGAAAAAAATTGTCCACCAAGAATTCTATATTTGGCCAAACTGGTTTCAAAACTTAGGGAGAAATTAACACATTCCCAGATGAACAAAGGCTGAGGGCATTTGTTTTACAACTTCCTAACACTGCCCTATGACAAATGCTAAATTGAACCTTCAGGTTGAAATGAAAGGACACTAGCCAGCAACTCGAAGCTGTATAAAGAAATAGAAATCTCCAGTAAAGATAAACACATGGGCAGATACTAAAGCCAGTATTGTGCTACTGGCTTGTAACTCTACTTTTTATTTCTTACATGATTGAAAAAACAAATGCATAAAATAATCATAAATCCATGTTATTGGGCTCACAAAATATAAAGGTGTAATTTGTGACAACAATAATGTAAGGAGGAGGAATGGAACTGTAGAGGAACAGAGTTTCTGTGTGCTATTGAAGTTGGTTTCAATTCAAATGATATTGGTTGAACTTTAGAAGGGTGAATGTAATCTTCTTGATAACCACAAAGAAAATATCAATAGACTATATGCAAAAAGAAATGAAAAAGGAATCAAGAGTTCACTACAAGAAAATCGGCTAAGCACAGAAGAAGTCAGTAATGGAGTAAATGAAGGGCAAAAAATGCATAAGACATACAGAAAACAACCAGGAAACAGACAGAATTAAGTTCTTCCTCATCAGTAATTTTTGAAAAAGTGGATTAAGCTCTCCAATAAAAAGATAAATATTGGCAGAATGGACTTTAAAAACATCCATAATCCAAGTATATGCTGTCCGCACAAAACTCACTTGATTTCAAGAGACACAAGTTGGTTGAAAGTTAAAGCACAGAATAAAATATCCCATGCAAATAGTAACAAAAAGAAAGAAAGAGAGAGAGAGAAAAAGGAAGGAAGGAAGGAAGGAAGGAAGGAAGGAAGGAAGGAAGGAAGGAAGGTAGATCTGGGATGGCTACGTTAATATCACACAAAATAAACTTTAAATCAAAAACTATCACAAGAGGAAAAGGAGGCCACTATATGTTGATAACAAGTTCAATCTATCAAGAAGATATAACAACTATAAACATATATGTACCAAACATCCCCCAAATGTGTGACGCAGACATTGACAGAATTGAAGGAAGAAATAGATAGTTCTACAATTATAGTTGGAGATCAATACCTTGCTTTCAATAATGGATAACACATCTAGACAGAAGATCGGTAGAGAGGTAGGGGGACTGAATAACACATTTAACCAACTAAACCTAACAGCCATATATAGATCACTCCACTCAACAACAGCAGAATACACATTTTTCTCAAGTACACATGGAACATTCTCCAGGAAAGACCATATGTTACGCCACAATACAAGTACCAATACATTTTTAAGAAACTGAAATCATACAAAGTATCTTCTTTAGCCACAGTGAAATGAAGGTAGAAATCAATAACAGAACCATTGGTAGCCATTTCCCATCATGCCTGCCACACATGATATAAAGCAATGAAGGGAAAAACATACTTGACCATTTAGAAAAGTGGGAAAGAGGACATATCATTGACACAGAGTGTGTGCTGTTTCCCGTTGTCAGGGATAGAAATAAATTAGCATCATTTATTCATTAGTGTGTTAATTTCTTGGTCAATCATTGCGCAGCCAGTGTTTCTGCCTGATGGGAAGATTTCCTATACTCAGTGTTGAGTGGAGACAACCTTGAAAGGGACATTTAAAAGGATTATACTGTGATGGGCCTAGCAGTACCCTTCCTCCTATGCCAGCATTTAGGCTGGGGTATTTCCATGCAGTGTGTACAATCGTAGGCCCCAGGTCACCAGAATTTAGTTGGATTCGTTTTGTTAATACATTCCCTCAGTACTTTGTCTTTTATTTCACTGTTGCATTTACTTCATTCTTTATTATCACTGCGAAACAACTGTTTCCTGTTCAGATGCCAAAAAGTGGGTATCAATACCTCCTGAGTTTTACACATCACAGATCTGTTTTACATATCAGAGACAGAGACAGCAACTATTTCCAATGACTTTGAGACATGCTTTGAACATGTGATTAACATGTGGAGTGTTGAAATGTGTGTCGAGCTCATTATACTTGCTCTAAAAGGTTTCAAACTGCAAAGATTTAAAAATCTTTATCTTTGAATAGTTTTCCTGTGCTGTCTCTTTGTGTCAGACTGTTAATGTGCAGTCTGGCACCGTCAAATAATGTGGCTTTGTAACCAATTATTTACATGTTTTATCCACAGAGAATCTTTTTTTTTTCAATAAATTTATTTATTTTTGGCTGTGTTGGGTCTTTGTTGCTGCACATGGGCTTTCTCTAGTTGGGGCGAGTGGGGGCTACTCTACATTGTGGTGTGCGGGCTCCTCATTGCTGTGGCTTCTCTCGTTGTGGAGCACGGGCTCTAGGCGCTGGGGTTTCAGTAGTTGTGGCACGCGGGCTTCAGTAGTTGTGGCTCATTGGCCCTAGAGCACAAGCTCAGTAGTTCTGGCGCACGGGCTTAGTTGCTCCGCGGCATGTGGGATCTTCCCAGACCAGGGCCCGAACCCATGTCCCTGCACTGGCAGGAGGATTCCCAACCACTGTGCCACCAGGGAAGTCCCCACACAGAGAATCTTAAGGTCAAAATATACAACTCGATTAACTACACTTCCTCCTGTTCACATTTCCCTCATCTTTTCTTCATCTTCTGTCTATGTTTCCTTGGCCCTGTTTATATTAAGTGCTTTTGCCATTATATTTGATTGTCTGTATTCCGGTGAGTTACCACAATGCTTTATGAGACATGGTAGGATATAAATGCATTTAAGTTTTTTATATATATATATAAAATATATTTTTATATATATATATATATGTAGTTTGCTTGAGTGCAGTGTTTTTTGTTTTCTGTACTGAATTCATTAGCATGGGTCGGTATAAAATTTAGCATAGGTCAATATGTAATTTGTAAACTAATAAGGTCTTAAAAGTGAGGAATTAAGTCTTTTAAATTTAATTATTTATTGTAAAGAGCAGAATAGCATACATAAACAGGTGCCTAAGGAAAATTTGTATTCTAATATGGAACTCTCATAAACACCTATTTTTTTTTCTTTTAATGGTATGATAGTAGGCCATTTGATTATTTCTATTTTTATGGCTTTAACTTTAGAACAATGAAATATTTGTAAATTTTAAAAAGTATTTTTCTTTATTTGATGCGGCTAGGATACTGGAGAAATGAAAGGTCAAACACCTATTGAGGAATCCATACTTGTCTATATATTGTGTACTTTTATTTCAATAACTGATTTAAAATTCCTAAAAGGATGCTATAATAAGTTATTACGCCATTTTACAGACTGAATTAAGTGAATTTCAGGGAGGTATGAAACTTGCCTAAGGCTATCCAGCTGCCAAGCGGTAGGAGTGAGAATTAAATCCGGGTATACCTATCGCCAAAGTTTCTGCTCATCTCTTTACATCATCCACTTTTAATAGCCAATGCTTTCCTGCTTACAAATATGACTGAGGTTTCCAGACAGTCAACATTCCTTTGTAATCAGATAGAAAACTTACTGTTGATTCTCTAAAGACATATTCCTTTTCCATTAAGTGACTTTAGTTGTTCAAATGATACTTCCAGACAGTAGTAATCATACAGTTGGGGACTAAGAACAGAACTCAGGGATGTGTCTAGCAGTCAGTAAAGACCAACTGGGCTCACTGATGATATTTACGGTCATTTCCTCTAGACTAACATAATCTTATTAATAAGACCCTAATAATTCACAGTAGTGCCCTTGCCTGATTGTTTGTTCTTCTCCCTCTATCACTCTCTCTTTCCCCATATTATTATTATTTTTGGCAATTTTTGGTGAATTAAATTCAGGGATTAGTATTCAGGAGTACTAGTCACAAGAGCAGAGAATCTTAGCTCACACCAAAGGAAGAAAATAGAGAAAAAGTATAAATTATATGAATACACACACATACACACATGCGCCAACTATATGCTGCACTTCTCCAAAATCTATTCAGTATCTGCACATTTACCGTATAGTAGCAGTAAGACCAGAAATGAGCGTAACGCTCTGTTTACAAGGCACAGAAAACAGACCCAAATATGGAAATTACTAGCAATGAGAATGGGGAAGAAAGACTACAACAAGGAATGTAGATGATATTTTTGTTTCCTAGCTATGATGCCAAATATTGAACTTTCAACTTGAGACAAGGAGGCCATAAAAAGTTGTATTAGTTTCCTAGAGCTGCCATGACAAAGTACCAGAGACTGAGGAGGTTAAACAACAGAAATTTACTCACTCACAGGTCTAGAGGCTAGAAATCTGACATAAGGTGTCAGCAGGATTGATTTCTTCTCAAGTATCTCTTCTTGGTTTGTAGATGCCATGTTTTCCTTTTGTCTTCACATGGTCTTCTCTCTGTGCATGTCTGTGTCCTAATATTTTCTTTTTATAAGGACACCAGTCATATTGGATTAAAGCCCACCCATTTGACCTCAGTTACCTATTTAAGGGCCTTATCTCCAAATACAGTCATATTACGAGGTATTGGGGGTTAAGACTTCCACATATTAACTTGAGCAGGGCACAATTCAGCTGATAATAGAAGATAAGAGTAATTTAAGCAAGTAAGTAACTATTGTTTACAGTGAGTTGCTTAAGGATATGAATTTACTCAAGAAGAAATTACATAACACTGTACGTTATACAAAGATATTAAATTAATCATCATAACATCCTGTGAGATGGGCATTAAATTAGACTAAGCAAGATGAAGCAACTTATCCAGAATTGTATAGTTGGTACTTTCCAGAATTTAAACCAGGTATTTTCCCAGTTCCATTCTACGTTATATATTCATTTCATTATTTGAAATGAATTTTGAGTCTTCATTTTGCTTAGTTTCTGAAGTTATATGGGGATAGAATGGAGTTGGATATTTTCAGTGACATTCACACATGGGGAAGGAAATTGAGTGCAGAAGCTTCAGCAATGTTTCCATGGAGAACACTAACAACAGAACCAGAAACACCGTTATCCTTTTGGTTCAGTGATCTTTCCTGAAGCACTACAAGAATCAATTTTAAGAAGCCCAGTGTTTTCCAAACTTTCACCAATGGGCTCTGTAGGGTCCTCTAACAGTATCTAAGAGACTAACTAGTTTCTCATCCCAAGCCACTTAAGACAAGGAGTTCTGATTGTTCTCTGTGAGGAAATCAAGTGACAATCATAGCTCGTGATTTAGGATAGTTTCTTCAGGGCCCAGGCAAAACCTAATACACAGTAATAATCATTGTTAACTGCATCTTTGACAAGGATTAATCAGGTATCAAAGAGGTCTATAAATTGGGAGAAGTTATGATCAAAGAGAAACATAGACCACAGATATTTAATTAATTCTCAATTTTTTATGAGTTTAACTTTGGTTAACCTAATTTTCCTTCTTCTAGACAATTTCCAATTCGTCTCCACAAAGAGACCAGAATAATCACCTTCCAATACAAGATTTATTGTGTTGCTTTAATTTAAAGCATACAGTGACTTCTACATTCACTCCACCAAGTTTTGCCAGGAGAGAAAAGGAGACGTGATATTTTGTCTTGAATTAGATATGCCACCATACTTGACTTAGCTCATCCTACTGGAAGCACTTTGAGGGCAGATTCTACAGTCTTGTCTTACATCCTCTACGGAATCAAGCCAAGGGAATCACACACAGTTACAGCTGGAAAAACATTTGTTCTGGGTTAATACTTTTAGCCTTTACCACCAAGACTTTATCACCAAGACCTATCTTTACAGTCTCGAAACAGGAGACCTTCTTGCCTTCCCTTTTCACATTGACTAGGAAGGTAAAGGGAAGAACTGAGAAGTACCCAAAGTCAGCTAGCAGCCAGCACAGATAAATCATCGGTGGAGATAGTGTTTCTTTCAAAAGATATAAACATAAGAGGAAGTCCTAGTGTTTGAAACAACTGTGCATAATAAAATTCCATGAAAACCTAGAAATCCAGATGCAGATCAGTAACATATTGGTTAAATAAGCTGTTATGTTCATGCAGTGGACAAGTGTACATACATTAAGAAGAACGAGATACTCTTTTCTATGAGATTCTCTTTTCACTGAACTCATCAGTGCTGCAAACACAATGTTACATAATACTTTTTCTTTAACATTATATCAGGCATCCTCATCTGGTCCTGCATTTATTGCCAGTGTTACTAAAGTCTATCACTTACCTCTTTCTCTTTTAGACATATAATTTCTTCTTATTTTGGAAGCATTCATCAATCCCTATTTTACTCTTTCTTTTAAATTACAAATGAATATTGAATTTTACAAAATATCTTTTGGGGGATATTTCAAGTGATTGTATACTTTTGCTCTCCTTTGACCTTGTTATATGGTAAATTATATTTTGTTATTTTACATTACGCTATTTATTATATATTGTATTGTTTATTAATGACACTTATTATATTATAATTACATTATTTTTAAGGTAGCATTTTGTTTTAGGTAGACAAAACAACCAGTGGAATAGGAAGCATCTTAAAATTAGATGCAAGAGCATAAGGGAATTGAGATTAAAATAAAATTCACGTTTTGGATCAGCAGCAAAAATTATTCAACAAAAGTGGGAAAATATGGCTATCATAGAATTACTAAATTCTAGATACAGCAACTAGTTAAAAGTTAAAAAATAATGAAAGTGTAAAAGTATCAGAAACCTGGGAGACTTGAAATAAATTATTCATGGGGAATACCTTTCTAAGATACAAAGAAAAAAAGGATACATTTAATTATATAAGAATTAAAATTTTCCTCATGGCAAAATGCACTACAAAGGTCAGAAAACAAGCAAAAGAAATTGGGAAATATATTTAGAAATGGATATGCCTTCTTTACAACTTTTGAGAGAAGCACATGTTTCTTTTTCCTTTAACCTGTTATGTGGGTATTAATCTATAATGTAAGTGCATGGTTCCTTTCCTTTCATCTGTAATGTGAGTGTCAACATGGGGCACTGTTTCCAAGCACAGACTTTGGATGTTCCTGTACTGGTCCCGTCACTGACCATCCACAAAAACTTACAAATGTTGCTTTACTTTCCTGGGGGTTAGAGTCTTAGCTAAGAAATGGAAGCAAAATAGAACTTTCCCCCAGGGATGATATAGAAGGTTTAAAGGAGTAAATATGTAAGTGACTTAGCACAGTGCCTAGTACAAGAGAGATCAATGTAAGTACTTACCAAGTTTTTAAAGAGACAGATGAAAGAAATAAAATGTGGTGATTTCAATCTATTGATATATATTCTTGACATTAAACTACATTGGATGACCTAACTTGCTCGTGCTTTTTCTTACTCTAGTGAACTTGGGTAGCTAATATCATAGTTTAAAAGTTTTCCTTTTATATTTACAAGTAAATTTGACCTGTAAATTTCTTTTTCCTTACAGTCCTAATCTATTTTCAGTATTAGGATTATATAGACTTCATAAGATGAATAAAGGAGGATTCTTCCTTTGCTACTCCCTAGAAGTTTTTCTTTGTTAATATTGATGTTATCTGTTTAACAGAAGTTGGATAGAATTCACCTCCCAAATGATCTGGCCGGGTCTGGTATTTTCTTGGTGAAAGACTGTAAACTATTGACTTAATTCCTTTACTGGTGCAAGAACTCCAGCTACAAATTTCCTCTTGTGTCAGTTTTGGTAAACTTTAGGAGCTAGGAAATTGTCCACTTTACAGAAATGTTCAAATTTACTGGCATTTCATATATTCTCTGTTTGTACTCTCTGCTATAACATTGTCCTGATTCTTTCCGTATATTGTTTACTTACGTTTTTGTTTTGCTTAATCAAAGTTTGTTTTTTTAAAGCTTTTCAAAGAATATTCTTTTGACTTACTAAATCACCTCAATTTTACACTTTTTTCTGTTTTATTAAGTTCTGCTCATATCTTTATTGTCTATTTTTCTATGTTCCCAGGGTTTATTGTTTTACTCTTCTGATGTCAATTAAAACACTTGGTTATTAATTTTAATAAATCTTTTGACTTATAAATAGTTGAACTTTTTGAAGGTTCCAGCTTAGTTGTACGTATCTAAGGGTCAGCTCCTCCTCATAGTTGCTGGCCTAAGGCTTAGTTCACCCTATAGCAATGTATATATTGACATTTTTTCCCCTCGACTTTCTGTGTTTTGCTACTTCTCACTTCTCTTTGCAGAGAAGCCCTTTGAAATACCCTTAACTTATTTTACAGCCAATAAGTCTTTAAAATACTGTGTATTTTTTAAGATAAATCAACTTATATAATTAGGCAGGAAATCTGATCTGCCATATTTTTAAAAACAGCATAATTTCATTCTTCTCCACGATTAATCTGCTGTATTACACGACCTTCGAGTTTTTAGCTTTATCAATGACATGTACTTTAAAAATGTTTGAAAGATCCTACCCAGTCTTTTAAAACATCCTTGCTCCTTGTTTCAGTTCTAGTTTTATGTATATTTTCTGCCTGGCACCTGATTATTCCAACATCTGATGGATGGCCTTGCGAATCTAATTCTGCTATTGATTGTTTTTGCTGATTCTCTCCACTTGTAGCTGATTTCTTCATTATTGTGTAAATTTAGATCATGAGCTCACGTTTAGCTAAACTTTATCTGTGGGAACGCTATAGGCCTGTGTTGAAGGTCTACCTCTCCAGAAAGGGTTTAGTTTTGTGTTTGGAATACCACCGATTTGGGAGCATTTTTAGTTAATTTCTTAGCTTCTGTTTGCAAGACCGCAAATAAATTTGCAACCCAAACACTGTGAACACAGATCTGCGGTTCAGGAATTCTCAAGATTTCCTACCTGTTTCCTACCCAGAGCAGAGGCCAAGAGAATTTGCTCTTAGTCTCCCTTTGCCAGCAGATATGTTTTTCTCCTGGCACACCCTTTCATTAAACGTGAAGCCAGGGATAGATAGGTTTAGTTCTAACTTCCCATCTAGTAGGGATGGAGTCTTACCTCCTGCCTCCCATGTGGTCATGGCCATTTAAAAACAAGTCTCTATACCAGGTGTGTCATTCAACTACGGCCTGTATTCCAAATCCAGACAGCTGCCTATTTTTTATGGCCTATGAGCTATGAATAATTTTCACGTTTTAACTGGTAACATTTTAAATGGTTACCTAAGTACCTAAATAATATCCTCAATTTTGCCTCTTTGGTCTACAAAGCCTAAAATATTTGCCATTTCGCTCCATAAAAACAGGATTTCCAGCTTCTGTTCTAAGCTATCAAGATCTTCAATCCACTCTTAATATAGCTATAACTCTCACACATGTACCACCCTTCCTTCATGGGTCCTGGACATTTCGACTGCACACTTCCAAAATCAACCACGCACTTAAAAATAAGTTGTGTACATTTAACCTAGCATACCTAACGCTTTTCTTTTAGGAGAGTTTTTCAAGTAATCTTGCCCACCGTATTCTTCAGAACTTCATTAATAATGGCAAAAAACTGGGCTTACCTGGTGGCGCAGTGGTTGAGAGTCCGCCTGCCGATGCAGGGGACACGGGTTCGTGCCCCGGTCCGGGAAGGTCCCACATGCCGTGGAGCGGCTGGGCCCGTGAGCCATGGCCGCTGAGCCTGTGCGTCCGGAGCCTGTGCTCCGCAACGGGAGAGGCCACAACAGTGAGAGGCCTCCGTACCAAAACAAACAAACAAACAAAAAACAAAAAAAGGCAAAAAATTAAAACAACTTAACATTCAACAAAAATGGGAAATGTTCATAACAATTATAGAAGCACATACAGTAGAAAACTATAAACTGTTATTGAAAGAGTGAGACATAACTTTTTATTCTTAGAGAACTATGTTTATTTAGGTCCCTTTTGTTTAAATAAGTATATTTCTGTGTATGTATGTATACAGTCATGTATTTATATACACATACATTATTTGTATGATATATTTATATAAACATATGAAATACATACCTATACACATACCTTTGATTTATATTTGTATACATACACAGGAATATCATTATACATTATATATTTACATACATTGAACTGAAAACTGGTAGTATACATATATATCGTGTATAAATGTGTGTCTACGTGCATGTGTAGAAAAGCAGGTTGAGAGATATGGAAGCATGAGTTAGACAGGGTTCAAGATTTTAAAAGTAGTTATGTGTAGGTAGTGAGGTTAAGGCCCATTTGATTGAAAATATTGCATATTTTTACATCAATTGTTATGATGACCAGATTCCTATGTCAATAAAATTATAAATAGCTATACATACTCGTATCTGTAATGTATAACTAAAAGATACATAGTTTTATATATGTATTATATTTATACGATATAATACAATTATACTAATACATTATATATTGTGTCATATAGAATATATTAACTATAGTGTATTATATCAGATAATAATAATTATATATTTCTATATTATGATATAATTGTTTTATAATCAATATTACAGGATATATCATATTAATATTATGAACATATTAACCATAGAAATACATTTCATTACTCATATATTTTGTATATAATATATGCTAGGCAAAAATATATATTAATATAATACATAATTGTTATACACTAATATAAATATTAGTATATTACATTTATACATCAATATAATATTTAATATTGGTACATTTATATTATTTTTAATATATACATAGCTAATGCTCTTTAAAGCCATCTGCTACAAGTAGAATAAGACCAGGAGTATGGCCAAAGCAAATTGTAAAAATATTAGATTACTTATATTCATTTATATGTCATTTTCCTGGAATCTGCCTCTGGCTATTAGAGAGGACACACAGCAAAATCAACAAAAAGTGCCCAGGACATAGGATCCTTTCTTCATTGGAACCTCAAAGGAAACACAGTGCTATTTAGTCCCCCTTCAAAGAGCCAAGAGCAAACCTTGAAGCACCCAGTAAAAGCCAATTCAAACAAAAACGCTTTTCCACTTAAACTGGAAAACGTTAAGTTCCCAAGAGACCCCCTACATCAACCACTGAAGCTCATTTGGCAGTAAAAACAATAATGTTCACCGAACAACAAGAAACGCAAAACAATAGGTGTTTTACCAAAAACACAAAAAAGCAGCTAATTGGTGTCTTTCCTGTTTGAGAGAAGGGGGTGGGAAGTGGGCAGAAGACCTGATAGGAAAGATAAAAAGAAAAGGAAAAGGAAAATAACAGTTTCCAGTTTGACACTCAAGCTGTCTTCTGCATCCATTTCGTCAAGACCACCAAGTCAATGTGGAGGCTTTTTCCGCCTTCCCTTTTCTTTTCATGAGACCGATCACAACCAGCACTGCAGATTCCATCCAATTAAGGAATGCTGTTGCCTACAGGTGTGAATGAGCTGTGAGTAAAGTACTGAAGTAGAGGACACCTAAAGTGAAACGATTTCATGAATGTCCATGTGGCTGAGCAGCAAGTTAACCTTTCATAGACGTGCTAAAGAAGAAGACTTGGGTTTTATTTTATTTACTTTTCCCTGGACTGTGTTGAATGACTATCATCGACAAGTTCAGGCTACTTTTTGCTGAGGATTAATGCACTGGGAGAGCTGAGAGAACACTGAACGGTAGAGCTGTCTTTTTCTTGACCAGTTCACCTTAGTTTCCCAAACTCCAAGTCTTTCCCTAATTCTTTCTCCTTTTTATCGTAGTAAAATGAACATAACACAAAATCCACCATTTTGATCATTTTACAATTCACTGTACCATTCAGTGGAATTTACTACTGTCACAATGTTGTGCAACTACCACCACTGTCCAACTACAAAACATTTTCATCACCCCAAGAGGAAACATACACCCATTTTGAGGAGTCATTCCCTATTTCCCTCTCTTCCAAACCCCTGGAAACCACTAATGTATAATATTTTCCGTGTGTGTGGATTTGCCGCTGCTGGACATTTCATATAAATGGAACCATACAATATAGAGCCTTTCGTGCCTGACTTCTTTCACTTAGTTGCATCCATGATGTAGCATGTATCAGTAATCCATTCACTTTTATGGCTGAACTCCCTGATCCTGTTTTCTTCATACTGTTTGAATACAAAATTTAAAATAAGTTGAGAGTGAAGCTCTGTTTTAAGGGCACATCTACGAGGCCAATTCTTTTAAAAAAGGTGAAAAGGGAGATATTGTTGTGAAGTGATAATCGTTGAGAAGCCTCAGCCAATTTGATAATGAAAAGTTTGGGAAATGTTGCAAAAAATTATCTGCTTTATATTAAAAGCCTTTTAAGCAAGGATTCAGGAGACCTGTCTTTTTCTTGCAGGTAACTTAAATGAGTCAGAAGGAAATAACTGCACTTTAAAACAGATTTTGAAAGGATTCTATTTATTCTTAATAGACGAATGGGAGTACAGGTAGTTCACATCCAATATGGACTCCCTGTGCAAACACTGTTTATCGTTTTAGCCACCACTATCGAATTATATTTCTTGAGAGTAAGGCAGCTCAATTCCTGCATATTACTTTTTTTTCCTGCATATTACTTTTTAAAATTCATCTATCAAATCCATTAATATAGTATAAACAAGAAATGTTCATGTTTCAGTGCAGTTCAAATATCAGGTATAAAGAACCACCAGCAAGAAAAAGAATCCTGTATCTCTTGCCAGAATGTGGTCAGCTCTGGGGTGCTTTGCTAGCTGAAACACACTTTCATTGTTAAGAGGATAGAGGCTGTTTAAGAGGGATGAGAGCCAAAAAATGTTAACTACGTGTATGTGTTAAGAACAGTGCTAGGTTATCTCATATTCTATATCAGCCAAGGCTCACCATTTTACATATGTGAAAAGCGAAGTTAAAAGTGTTTTAGTAGGGCTTCCCTGGTGGTGCAGCGGTTAAGAATCTGCCTGCCAGTGCAGGGGACGCGGGTTTGAGCCCTGGTCCGGGAAGCTCCCACATGCCATGGAGCAACTAAGAGCATGCGCCACAACTACTGAGCCTGCACTCTAGAGCCCGTGAACCACAACTACTGAAGCCCATACACCTAGACCCCGTGCTCAGCAACAAAGAGAAGCCACCACAATGAGAAGCCCGCGCACCGTAACAAAGAGTAGCCCCCGCTCACCGCCAACTAGAGAAAGCCCGCGCATGGCAAGGAAGAGCCAACGCAGCCAAAAAATAAATCTATTTAAAACAAAAGTGTTTTAGTAACTTACTAAAAGGCACGCAATCAGTAAATCTGAGCAAGAATTCAATCCCAAATCTGTCACACTGAAGTTTAAGCTAATACATGAGATTAATAAAAACAGCACTAAATTAAAAGTTCAGAGATATTTTTAATTTCATACTCTTTCACTAACGCTCTTTGGAGATAAATCATTTCTTTTATATGGGCCTTAGTTTTCACAACTATCATAGTTGGAAGCTTGACTAGATGATCTGTATGTAGTCTTCCAATTCTAAAATGTTCCACTCATTTGGATTCCTACAATAATTGCCCTTGCAATACCTGCATGCTGCCACCAAGCAGCCGTACAGACTATTAGTTCCTTTTATATCCCTAGTGGGGAGTGCATTTTGACATCAGACTTACCGGTCAACCGTACAACCTGTTACTATAACTATAAAATAACAAAATAATCTGGTATTATTTCCTGTAAAGCAGAAGCTTTACATTGTCTGTGAATCATATCAGAATCACCTGTAGGTTTGTTTGGTTGTGTTTTAACATCTTTATTGGAGTATAATTGCTTTACAATGGTGTGTTAGTTTCTGCTTTATAACACCTGTAGGTTTTTAAACATAGAGGAAATCCATAACCCATTGAATGAGAATCTTCAGAGACAGGACATGGGCATCTGGATTTTTGGGCTCCCATCATCCGTATATTTTATTTTATTTTATTTTTTTGCCTATGTACAGTATTTGTCACATCCTCTTGAATCGTTAAATGTTTCTTTTTGTTTTAAAATTTTAGAATATTCCATAATCTTCACCTACTTTTCATAAGGTGTTATCTGTTATGTTTATTCGATCTTGTGCTTCTCCTGGTTAAGTCTTTTTTTGCTTTTTTTTGGTGGGGGGGGCCCTGCCTCATGGCTTGCAGGATCTTAGTTCCCTGACCGGGAATTGGACCCCAGGGCCCCAGCAGTGAAAGCGCCAAGTTCTAACCACTGGACCACCAGGGAAGTCCCAAGACTTCTGTTTTAAATGACTTTTTTTCCCACTCTAATTCATTCCTGGGATCAGTTTCATGTTTGAACGTTAAACCAACCTTGCATTACTAGAATAAAGCTACTTTGATTGTGATATATGATTGTTGTACATACCATGGATACAGTTTGTGCTTCTGTTTACACATTTTGCATGCATGTTCAAAAGAGAAACTGGCCTGTGATTCTATTCTTGTAATATTCTTTTTAGTTTTGACCTGAAGCTTATGTTGGCCTTATAAATATTTTGAGCAATATATACTTTTCTGTTTCCTGGAAGATTTTTATGTAAGATTACCAATATTTCTTCCCTAAATATTTGGAAGGAATTTACTTGGAAAGCCATTTATCCCTGGAAATCATTTTCTGTAAAGGTACTTAATTATACAAACAACTTTTGCAGTAGATATAGGTTTTTGAGATATTTTTTCTTTCTTGGGTTAGTCTTGTTAGCTTGCATTTTTAAAGAATTTGTCATTTTTGATGAATTTTCACATTTATAAATTATCATAATTTTAACAGCTTTATTGGGATGTAATTTACATACCATAATTTCAACACTTTAATGTATACAATTCAGTGGTTCTGAGTGTAACCACTAAAAGACTTGTGTAAGCATCACAACAATCCAATTTTAGATTTCTGTCCCCCCACAAAAAACCCATTACACATTAACAAGCTTTTTTCAATCTCCTCAACCCTCTCAGCCCTAGGCAACCACTCATCTACTTCCTGTCTCTACAGATTTGCTATTCTGGGCATTTCATATAAATGGGACCGTACAATATGTGATCTTTTGTGAGCGGCTGCTTTTACTTTACATAATGCTTTCATGGTTCATCCATGTTGTAACATGGATCAGTAGATCGTTCCTTTCTATAGCTGAATGCTATTCTATTGTATGGATATTCCACATTTTGTTTATTCATTTATCCGGTTGTCATTTGAATTATTTCCACCTTTTGTTTTTAGAAATATGCTTCTATGAACATTCACGTACAAGCTTTCGTGCAGACATAAGTTTTTATTTCTCTTAGGTATATATTTAGTAGTGGAACTGCTGGGTCATAGGGTAACTCTATGTTTAACACTTGCAGGAACTCTCAAGCTGTTTTGTAACATGGCCGCACCATTTTACATTCCCACCAGCAATGTATGTGGGTTTCAATCTCTCCTCTTACAGCTTAGCATGTCATCTATGCTGGAAAACGTTTCACATGTAGTTGAGCAGGATGAGTATTTTACTGTTTGGTTGAGTGTTCTGTAAACATTTATTAGGTCTTGTTAATTCATAGTCTTGTCCAAGTCTTCTATATCGTTGTTGATCTCCTGCCTAACTGTTCTATCCATTTTTGACTGTGGAGTACTGAAGCCTCTACCTAATGTTGTGCAATTATCTATTTCTTCCTTCAATTCTTCATGGATTTTGGTATTTTCTTCTTTGTTTATTTTGGTTTTACCTTATTCACGGCAAATATGGTAAAGATTTTTGTATCTTCCCTTTCTTTATCATAAAATGTCCCTTTTCATAGCTAGTAACTTTTTTGTTTGTTTTAAAGTCTATTTTTTCTGGTATTAGTATAGCCACTTCAGCAATGCTTACGGTTGCTATTTGCATGATGTATAGCTTTTTCATCCTTTTACTTTGTACACATTAGACTTTTGAATCCAAGCAGTGTCTCCTATAGAAAACAGTTTTTAATGCCCAGTTCGACAATATCTGCCTTTTGATTGTATTGTTTAATTCATTTACATTTAGTTTTTATTATTGATATGGTAGGATTTATTTATGTCTATCATTTTACCTTTGGTTTTCTACATGTCTCATGTTTTTGCTTTTTTGTTATTGTTCCTCCAGTTTCCTTTTATAGTAAGTAGATATTTTCTACTGTAACATGTAATTCCTTTAATGATTTTTAACCACATTGTCTGAGTAATGGCTGCACTAGGGCTTATGTAATACATCTCAGAATCTCTTCAGATTTTTACTAGGTTCATTCCAGATAGAAACAGAAACTGTACTTTTATAGAGCTGTATGCCTTCCCCTCTTTTTTGTTTTTATTACATTTATATATGTTACATACTTAACAACATATTATTATAATAATTACTTCTCACAAGCTTATTTTTTCAAAGAGCTTAGAGAAGAAAGTTGAGCAAATAAATATTTTTGAGTTTGTCGGGTTAATCTATTTACCATTTCTGGTTCTCTTCCTTTCTTCCTGCGGATTCAGCTTATGATCTACTGTCATTTTTATTCTAACACAGCTTTGTTCTCACTGCCTTCGTTGTGCCATATCATCAAAGATATGATATTTCTTTATGTTATATAGAGAACAATCCAAATATATTCATACTGTTTAGGCACTTACTTTTTAAATTAGTTAAGGGAAGAAAGGAGAAGAAATTTGAAATTACAGTATCTTTGATAATTCCCTACACAACTGCTCTAGTCAGCATTCTTTGTTTTGTTCTTATGGCTTGAGTTACTGTCTGCTATCATTTGAAGAACTTCCACTAGTATTGCTTGTGAAGCCCGTCTGCTAACAATGAACTCACTCAGTTTCTCTTTCTGTTTCTGAGTTATGGTGAAGTATTGATGATAAGTTGTGGAGTGGTAGGAAAAACTAAAATGCGATGTGCTGTATGATGTATGTTTCACTGAAGTGTCTTGGTCAAATTCTAATGATTTATGATAGAAATCACATAAAGCAAGCATCACAATTCTCCAGGAATGTTCTGTAGAATGCTAATGTTAATGATGAATATGTGATCCCAAATCTTTCACTTGTATTGCCCTTATCTCATTAATTCTTCTCCCAACAATGCCATAACTAGAGTTGAGTTCTAAAGTGTACCTTCCTCTTTTCCAATAGAAATGGTCCCACAATTTCAGAAAGTTCTCAAAGGTGAAAAAGTGCACACGGCGTTTATCACGTTTGCAAATGCCAGTGAAAATGCTAAGGTAACACTGTCCAAAAGGCAATATTCTTCTGTGAGGGCACCCAACTTTAAACAAATACACATATTCTAAATACAGCTTAGATCTGTGACATGTTTTGGCCAATGAAGTGTGAGCAGACATGATGGCCTTCAATGAGCAGCAGAGGCCTTAAATAGGCTTGTGCAGTTGGGCTCACCTCCTATGTTTCAGTGAACTTTGTGAGAAGACAGGGCCTGGGAGCCGCGGCCTCACAGTTGGGCTCCAGAGGAAGGTGTGTGTTACAGACCTCAAAGTGACCCAAAACACGGAGCAAAACCAGCCATCTAGAGGCCTAAAAGAGAGCCACTGCAGCTAGCCAATAGGTCCAAGAAAAATAAATTCTTGTTTATGGAACTGAGTTTTGGGTCGATTTGTTCCAAAGCATTATCAGAGCAAGAGCTGACTAACACAACATCCTCCAAATCATTGTTATGTAAATGGCTGCCACCATGCCTACAAGTAAGGCAATCGTGTACTCAAATTGTGAGAGTTCTTGAACTCTTGGTGCCTCTCCAACACAATGTACATGGCTAAATTTCCACAAATAAGTTCACTAATACACCACAAAGATCTCCCTAAGCTTTTATTAAATGTAATGCAAAGTTCTTTCTTTTCATTTTCTGCTTCTACATAGTTAAAATGCTTTTTATCAATGTAAAATGGCTCTTACCTTTTGGCTTCTGTCGTGAGAGTCTTTTGAACTCTGAAACACTGTGGGATATCACCTATAAATGGAATCTAAAACATACAACAATTGAATGAATATAACAAAAAAGAAGGAGAGTCACCGATATAGAGAACAAACTAATGGTTGCCAGTGCGGAGGGGCAGGAGGGGGCAATACAGGGGTGGGGAAGTGAGAGATGTAAACTACTGGGTGTACGACAGGCTCAAGGATGTATTGTACAACACAGGGAATATAGCCAATATTTTGTAATAACTGTAAATGTAAAGTAACCTTTATAAAGGATATAAAATTTTTTTAAAAAAGAAATCATACTTAAAATTCGAAACAATTTAAATGTCCATCAACAGGAAAATGCACATATAAATTATTGTATTTCCCTACACGGGAATCCTACGTAGCGAGGAAAGTACATGATCTAGACAGATCTTTACGTGTCAGCATGGATGAACCTAGCAAAGATAACACTAAGTAAAGCAAGTAACAAGAGAAAACAAAATAGAATACGATATGCAGTTTAAGAATACTTAAACATGTAGCCTACATAGAAAGACATCCATGCCAGTGATGGAGACCAAGTTCAGAAGAGTGGTTACCCAGGGTCAGCTGGGGAGTGGCTGTGTTTGGGAAAGTGGTCACACCAGAGACTCTTCAACAGGAATGGTAATGTTTCACTTCACACGCTGGCTGGAGGACGGAGGAGTGTCTGCGATGTTATAATGTGAGCACGCTGCATGTAAAAGCCATTGCTGACCACATCTAGGGGAACTGATGCGTGGGAGCTGGTAGTGGGTGGAGGCATCCAGAAGGTGGTGGTAGAAGAGGAACGTTGTACATGTAACGCCTAAGGCCTGACCAGAGGACGACCACTGCTCTAGAAACTGGACACAAATCCAACTTCTACGGCCAATCTTAGAAGACAAACTGAGGCATATTTAAAATTTTAACACTTTATGTGCGCAAAAATAGATTCAACTCACGCACCACAAAGCGGAAGAGGTGAGGAGCACTCCAGCCACAGGAGCTGCAGAGATGTTTATTTTAAAAGGGCAGAAGCAAAGCAAGGAAACGAGTGATTTGCTATGGCTTTAACGCCTAGTTGGTGGTTTGTGACTGGGTGTCCTCAGCGGTGTTCGTCACCCTGAGGCGCTGACAGGCTTAGATTTGGGTTGCTTTAAGTGGGCGACCGCATCGCTAGAGCCACCGCAGGCTAACGGCCTCCTTGCAGGGTTAATTTACTAACACCAATTGTCTGAGTCCTTCCTCTTACTCAGTCACTTCACTTCCTACGCCTCACTTTCTCTTCTGCAAAGTGGATATTCAGTAGTAAATTCTCTGTGGAGGTGTCAGTACAAAAAAAGTGATTATTAGGAACCACGATCATGTCCTGAATGCACGGAACACGTCACCGTTTGCCAACCACCGTGTCAAGTCAGCAGAAACGACAGAAATTAAGAGCTCTCCGCAGAAATTCACACACCTGTGCACCAGGTAAGGGACCACAGGCAGACGTTCACTCAGCCTTTCCTGTGTCCCTCACGGAGTTCACGCTCTCTCCTGGGCGGGGCGAGCACAGACACTTTGCGGGAGTTTAACTACTTTTAAAATGCGCTGATACAACCATGTCTCACTTTTGTTTGGATCAGTCAGCAAACGCTTTTTGGAAGCCCCAAATTCTCCACACCCCCTACCTTTCGCGCTGCCCTAGTCTCGAAGCTGCCGACACCGCTCCTCAGGCCGCGTCGTCATGGGAGGCGGGTCTGCGTGCTGCTCCTCAAGCCGCGTCGTCAAGGGAGGCGGGTCTGCGTGCGGACGCACGGCGAGCGCGCAGAAGTCCTCGAGCCCCGCCCCCACGGGCCCGCCCGGAGGCTTAAACCGCAACCCCGCGGCTCGGGAGGGCGTTGATGCCCGCGCCAACACCAGGCCGCGCGTGGGCTCCGGAGCGCGGCATGGAGGGCCCGGCCTAGCTTGGGCCCGTGGCCCTATGTCTTCGGGCCGCAGCGGCCGGGCGGTGGGCGCCCGAGGGGCCGGGAGGCGAGCCGGGACCCACAGGAGGATGTGGGCATCCTGTCTGCAGCCAGCGTCCCCGAGGCCGCGCTCAGGCCATGATCACTCGGTGAAGCTGCGCCCGGACAGCGCGGCCGACTCCTTCTCGCGCTCTGAGGACCTGTGCGCGCTGCAGGACTCGGTGCCTCTGCCCTCCGTGCGGGCTTCCCTGAGGGAGGGCCTGCTGGACTTAACGCCGACTGCCGCCGCGGGTAGACTGGGCGCCGCTCCTGAGCACCCTCTGCCCCTGATCTGTATCCAGAGCTTCTTCCAGCCACGGCTTGTCGAGACAGGTTTGTACTTCCCGCTTCCAGGGGCCTTCGTGTGGGCGGTGAGAAGCGGGGTTTTAAATGGTTAAAGGTGGAGGGTGGGCACTAGAACCGGTGCCCAGTGACCGGGTGTACGTGCACTAGACGGGGCGTGCGGCCTAGGACTCCTGCCAGCTTGGTGACCCCGGCCGAGTGCCTTAAGGCTTCAAGGTCTCAGTGTTCTCATCTGTAGCATGGGCTTCACAGGACCCAGCCTCTGTGGCGGTTACAAGGATGCACTGTGTTAATGCTTCTAGACTCTACAAAGTAGAACACTTAGCACAGTTTGGAGCATCGTTAATTGTTGCACAGATGTTACCTGGTCTGTTGAATGACTTTGCCTGGTACGCACCAACGCGATTAGGAAATGGATATATCCCAGCTTCATTTCCTTTCCATTCAAACAGGGCTCAGGGAAAAAAAATTTTTTTTCAATAGGTGTATCATATATAGTGGAAAGAGCACCGGTGTCAAGGCAGCTTAGGGTTTGAATTCCAGGGCTGATGCTCTCTGTGGCCTGGACAGGTTTCTTTTGCACTACAATCCCCACACTTGTGAAATGACATTAAAAACCACTCTTTCTGTGGGTTCTTAGAATTAATTAAGCAGGTTATGTGTGTAAAGTATCCTGGCACTTGAATGAGTTGTCAGAACCAAGGGCTGCTGGAGACGATGCTTCTGCCCTAGGTAATCTTCCCTTCTACTGGGCAGCAAGTAAACACAAGCACAGGAGTCAGTGCTCTGGAAGAAGTGAGTTCTGCTGCTATAGAGCACAGAATCTCCTTTTTCTTTGATTTAATTTTTATTCTATATTGGAGGATAGTTGATTTACAATATTGTGTTAGTTTCAGGTGTACAGTAAAGTGATTCAGTTATACATATATCCATTCCTTTTCAGATTCTTTCCCCGTACAGTTTGTTACAGGATATGGAGTAGAGGTCCCTGTGCTATGCAGTAGGTCCTTGTTGATTATTTTATATATAGTCGTGTGTATATGTTAATGCCAAACTCCTAATGTATCCCTCCCCGCCATCTTTCCCCTTTGCAGAGCACAGAAACTTGGAAGGGAAAGTTCAGGGTAGGATTCTTGGAGGAAGTGCCATCCTTTCTAAGGATGTGTAGAAGCTCCTGGGGTGGCAGGAGAGAGCAGTGTGTGTTGAAGTTTGAGAAATGTAAGAAAATATGGCAAAACTAATGTACAGGACTGGAACTCAGGGTTTGGGAAAGAAATGAGAGTCGATACTGAAAACTTAGCGGGGCCCAACAGAAAGGCGCCTTGTTTGTCCTGTCAGAAGTTTGGATGTTTATCCTGAAGGCTGCGGGAAACACCAAAGAACAGTGATTTGGAATTCTGGTTTAGAGGCTCACTTGGACCTCCATGTGGAAGGCAGTTGATTGGGTGCTGGGTGAATTGTAATCTAAGGGTCCCACTTAAGTTATAAAAGGTGGGACCGGGTTTTGCAGATCTGAGAGAGAATGGGTGAGGCCTGGTGACCAGTTAGAAAAGGGAGGGCAGCAAGCGTGGGTGACAGTTTACAGCTGCATCTTTTTGAGAGATACAGAGCACAGTAGAAAGGGATTGGGGGTGGCGAGAGGATCTTCCTTCATCTTCAGTGCTTTAGAGGGGCCTGGTAGACAGGTCTGGGCCCAAGGTACAGATGTGGGCTTTTGGGAGGACAGGTGTTTGAAGGCATGGTAGAGACTTAGGTTATCCACAAGAATATCCAAAGAATCATAGGTCTGAGAGTTTTTTTAAGTGGGTATATTTGAGGATGTTTATAAGCTGAGAGAAAGTAGCCAACAGAGGAAGGGTGTAAAGATCTAGGAGAGGAAGTGATTGTTCATTTGTTTGTGAAAAGCTGAACACTTATCGTGTGCCTGGCCCGTTTCTAGGATCTGGGGTTCACACCATCTGTTATCTCTTCTGCAAGGACAGTTCAATTCATCCCCTGGTGAACAGAAGTCAGATTATTCTTTGCATCCCATTCAGATGTAAGAACTGTTTTGTACCTCTGAAGGGAAGCAAGCTGTATCATTTGGTCACCTGCTGATGATAATAGCATTGGCTGAGACCTGACCGTTTACAATGAAGGCACTTCTGTAGGTAATAAGTTCCAGGAGGGCCCAAACTGAGTATGTCTGTTTCAGCATTTAGCATGGTTTAGCATCTGAGAGGCCGGTACATTATTGGCATATAGTAGACTTAAAAATGAATATTTGTGGATTGTCTGAATGAGTGGATGTGTGTGATTCACATCCTATTTGCAGGTCCTATGCCCTGCAATGGATTTTCAGTGTCAGGTTGTGACAGTATTTATGACGGGGATTGGCATTGTTCCCTATCTAATGGATAAAGATTACACATGAAAGGACTTTACAGTGACATCTCAAAAGCCTCATAGGAATTACTTAACAAAAAAATAAAATTGGATTCTGTATAATTTCTAATTTGTAAGCTGGCCAGAACACTGGTATTTCAGCCAGTCCTCTGGTAGTTCCGATGACGTCCCCATGATCACCCAGGCATAATCAGAATGGCTTTAGGATTTGGGAGCCAAAATGTTCCTCAGTATTTACGGCTTTGCTAGTCCATTTAAGAAAATGGACTATTGAAAAAATAGCTTCAGACACAATATGGCATTTTATGATTTAGCATGAAATCTGAGAAATATAGAGGTTATCGGAAGCCTGCAATGGTAAAGTTCCCTCTGCTATTGAAGTTATTGTCTTTAAACAAAGATTCTACATCACTAATGCTATATATATATATATTTTATGATATTCAGGTTAATTTCCAATTCTAAGGAAGTAATTGGTTGGTTGGTATGAGAGATGGTGTGGCTTCCAAAGGTGAAAAGTATTATTTTGTTGTAATTTCCGGCTACCTAAGGATGGGAGAGGCCCAGGACACTGCAGTCAGTATATTATGTGGAGCAGGTTATATTGTGGTTTATTTATGAACTTTTACATGTTTATTTTCTTCTTTGCGGTATGCGGGCCTCTCACTGTTGCGGCCTCTCCCGTTGAGGAGCACAGGCTCCGGACGCACAGGCTCAGCGGCCATGGCTCACGGGCCTAGCCACTCCGCGGCATGTGGGATCTTCCCGGACTGGGGCACGAACCCGTGTCCCCTGCATCGGCAGGCAGACTCTCAACCACTGCGCCACAAGGGAAGCCCACATGTTTATTTTCTATGCAAGTTTGTGTGCTCCTTTTTGAGTTTTGGTAGATAAGTGTTTTGTAACTTTGGAATACTTGGAGTTATATACATATATATATATATATATATAAAACTTATATATATATATATTTTTTTAATGTAGTAGTTAAAGCCGTGGAGAGTGTACTAGTCTACCTAGTTCAAATTCTGGCTTTACCCTATGACTTCCCTGTGGCTTCCTCTGCTCATCTATTAAAAAGGAGGATAATAAGACTGCTGTGGTGAGTTACGTACTAAGTGCTATTTAAGCATTTGCTATAATGATTATGTATACTCGAAGGCAAGGAACTTGCCCCTTGATCGTCTCTGTATTCCTAGTGCTTAAGAATTCCTAGTGCTTTCCTAGTGCATTGTCTTAGGATAGAGATAGCTCAGTATAGTTCTTCTCACTATAAAGTACTGTTAACGTTGAAAGTCTTTGCTCGTGTACTAATAATCTATGACATATCTGCTGAGGACAAGGAAAGGAATAGTTTTAAAACTGCAATGGATAACAAAAGATTGTATGATGTAATGCCTTTATTATGTAATTATAAAACTAACAAATGATCATGGTAGAAAATTTGAAAAACTCCTAGACAAAAGAGAGGTCAGCAAAATTTGGAGTAACTTTCAGAGTGTAGAGTTGTCCATGAATATTAGTGCTTTCATATTTTCCAGGACTTTAAGTAGACTCTGCTTCTTAAGAGTCTATTCATGATATTTTACTTTAATGATGTTTTCATCATGGGGACACACACACACAGAAATCTGTCAAAAAAAAAAGGCATGTAAATCACTGATGTTTCAGATAGCCACATGAAATAAAGTGAGAAAGGTCAACAAGCTGAAAGAATGTGGAGTAGCATCTCCTTAATTGCTTACATAACTCTGATAATTACCTCTTTGTGGATAAAGTAATTAATGGGGAATCTAATTCAAGAAAAGTGTATGAACTTCAAGCCTTCTCAAAGCCAAGTATTTCTTTCCACAAAAGGTTACTTTCCACGGCCATTCTTCCTTATTACCAGACAGGGAAAGAGTATTGTATGGCAAAGGGTCTTCCTGAAGGAGGGTGCTTCCCACACTGATTGTCATAAATGACTTCGGAATTACTGTTGCTGTATTACCAAAATCTTAAACTAGGATATTTTTGACAAATATGGTCCTTAGTTAATTTTTAGAGCTACAAACTGTCAGATGGCTCTGAAATAACAATTGTCTGGCTATTCAGGGTGATCACAATATGGTAATGACCTTGAGGTATCACTAAAAAGCAGGAAGGTGTGAGTCTTCCTTTGGTGCCAGAGTGAAATGCGAGTTGGAGTTGGAGTTGGAAAAGAGGCCCACAACCAAGTGATAGAGAAGGAGATGTGAGGTCATTGGTGAAAAACCAGGTTGAAGTTAAGGGGAAGAGGCATGAGGAAATGGTCAACGGTTACAGTATTACAAAGATCATCAAGAAGCATATCCATGAATGTAGTTTGTATTGCAATCTGCTGAAAAAGAGACAAATATCCTGGCCTGGCCTTCATGGAGATTATATTTTATTGATTCTGATAATAGATTATTGTTGAAAAGGGCCTCCTATAAATTATAACCATGCAAAGGCAGCAAGATAATTTATTTTTCTTTATGTATGTGTTTCATTCCTACTCACTTCTCTCTTAGGGGAAGAGAAAATCACACACAAAAAAATGTCAAGTCTCAGCTATTCCTTTTCAAAATAATTTTTTTCCAAATTCCAGTGGAGGCAATAGGTTAACTGTTAAGATTTGTAAGGCTCAAAAAGCTAGGTTTTTACAAAGTGTAGCCAAATTTCATTCCATAAATAATAGCTTTGGAAAGAATATGTGGTGATGCAAAGTTGGAAAAAGCTGGTTTTCCTTCCGTGAATGGCTTCACTGTCTTGGGAGAAGAGGCAGAGAAGAAATCAAAGTAATTAAACATAGGGTGAGTTTTCCTGATAGGGGACTCTAGTGCTTTAAAATAGACTAGATAATCCTAGGGATGATCTGAGGGTAGAACAGACCAATGCCTCATTTCCAATCTGGTACCCTGGAAGAAAACAGTGTATTTCCTTTGAGGTCTTGAGAGGTTTTTCTTCTGCTTTGTTTTGGTTTTGGTTCATTTTGTAATCAACCTTATTAAGGTATCATTTACATACAATAAAATGCAGACATTTTTAGTCAAGGGTTCAGTGACTTTTAATTAATGTATACATTTGTTTAACTACCACCCCCATAAAGATAGATAACAATTCTAAAACCCTAGAAAGTTTCCTCCTAGGCTTTTGCAAAAGTATCCCCATCTCCCACCCCAAGGCCACCACGGATCTGTTTTTTATCTTTAGAGATGACTTTTGCCGAGTTTAGAATTTCATGTAAGTTGAATAATACAGTCGGTGCCCTTCTGATCTGGCTTCACTTGCTCAGCATATGGTTTTTGAGATTCATTCACGTTGGGATGTTTTAAACCAGGACTTTAGCCTGGGTGGCTGATGTTGTCTGAAGGCACCTATAGGTACATCTGAGTCTCTGGCATTGTCACTGTCTGTTCTTGGCTCAGTATTTTCAACTTTACTAAGAAGCACAAGGTTGAAGTAAGGAAGATCATTGTCAGTATAATGGAGGTGAAGTGGGTTCTGTTATATAATATTCTCAGCAAAAATTGACCTGCTTGGAATCATTGTGTTGATAATCGACAAGGATTCTCTTCCTCCAAAAGCCTTGATACTATAAACCTTCTAAAGGACGCTGTCCTAGGACCCTTCTTTTAGTTTTCATATTTTGGGAAACATTTCTGGAAAATTCAAATGCTCACAACCTGAAAGAAGCAATTATTCACCTGAAGGCTAACTCTGCTAAAGTTGAGTTGTCTGACCTCTACATGCTGATAGAACCCAAATAGCCTTGCAAAACAATGCTCTCTTATTGGATATAAGCATATAGATTGTTTAAGGTGGACGTGTGTATGCAGTAAAGTGAAAAAACAAAGAATCTTTGAGTTTCCCTTGCTGGTTTTTTTTAGTTTTTCATTTAAGTTTCTATAGTGTATGCTAATGGCTCAGGGAAACCTCAGGTTAGTTTTAGGTCCACTCTTTACGTAAATGTTGAAGTACTCCATACCCACCTTTTTTCTACCTTCCTTCTTTTCTTCCATCTTTCCTTTCTAACTTCTTATAATCCATTATACTTAATCCTGCATTTGCTGAGGTGGCAATTAGTGTAGGAAAATACTGTGAAATTTTGCTGTTCAGAATGCATGTTGACCAAATTCTATATTGAGAAAAGGTCTGAATTCACCCAGAGTAACCCTTTCTCAGAGTCTTTGAATAAACGCCATAGAAACTGGGCTATATATAATATCCTGACAGGTATGTAGAACTCATAGCAATTGCCCTAAAGAGCTTACCTAGCGTAGATGCATATGAATGCATTTAATGATTGTTTTATTGGCAGCAGTGCCAACATACACAGTCTGTTTGGTTTTATATCATTCTCATTACCTGCTGTTTACCACTGTATACATTGCTAATGGCGTGGTTTCTATGGCTTGTGAATTTCACGGCCAAATAATATGTAATTTATTGCACACTTCAGTGTAGAAGATGGAGACTCCATAACTTTTCGTGTGCTCTTTGCCCCTTCGGAATGTATTACACTGAGATCAGGCAAAGTAATAAATTTATTTCAAATGTGCGTGATAGCTAAACATCAATTAGGACTGATGGGCAATATTTCTTCTTCCAGCAATATAACAGTTTTTAAAGACTAAGCCATTGGGGGGAAGGCGGAAGATGGCGGAAGAGTAAGACGCGGAGATCACCTTCCTCCCCACAGATACACCAGAAATACAACTACACGTGGAACAACTCCTACAGAACACCTACTGAAGGCTGGCAGAAGACCTCAGACCTCCCAAAAGGCAAGAAACTCCCCACGTACCTGGGTAGGGCAAAAGAAAAAACAGAGACAAAAGAATAGGGACGGCACCTGCACCAGTGGGAGGGAGCTGTGAAGGAGGAAAAGTTTCCACACTTTAGGAAGCCCCTTCGCGGGCGGAGACTGCGGGAGGCGGAGGGGGGAGCTTCGAAGCTGCGGAGGAGTGCACAGCAACGGGTGCGGAGGGCAAAGCGGGGAGATTCCCACACAGAGGATCGGTGCCGACCGGCACTCACCAGCCCGAGAGGCTTGTCTGCTCACCCGCCGGGGCGGGCGGGGCTGCGAGCTGAGGCCGGAGCGCAGGGAGAGGACTGGGGTTGGCCGCTTGAACATAGCCTGAAGGGGTTAGTGCACCACAGCTAGCCGGGAGGGAGTCCGGGGGAAAAGCCTGCACCTGCAGAAGAGGCAGGAGACTTTTCCTTCCCTCTTTGTTTTCTGGGGCGTGAGGAGAGGGGTTTAAGAACGCTGCTTAAAGGAACTCCAGAGACGGGCGCGAGCCGCGGCTAAAAGCGCGAACCCCAGAGACGGGCGCGAGCCGCGGCTGAAAGCGCGGACCCCAGAGACGGGCGCGAGCCGCGGCTGAAAGCGCGGAATCCAGAGGCAGGCGTGAGCCGCGGCTGAAAGCGCGGAATCCAGAGACGGGCGCGAGCCGCGGCTGAAAGCGCGGAATCCAGAGACGGGCGCAAGCCGCGGTAAAAGCGCGGACGCCAGAAGCGGGCGGGAGACGTTAAGGCTGCTGCTGCCGCCACCGAGGGGCCCGTGTGCGAGCACAGGTCACTCTCCACACCCCTCCTCCGCGGAGCCTGTGCAGCCCGCCACTGCCGGGTTCCCGGGATCCAGGGACAGCATCCCCGGGAGAGCGCACAGCGCGCCTCAGGCTGGTGCAAAGTCACGCCGGCCTTTGCCACCGCAGGCCCGCCCCGCACTCTGTGCCCCTTCGTCCCCGCCGGCCTGAGTGCGCCAGAGCCCCCAATCAGCGGCTCTTTTAACCCCATCCTGTCTGAGCAAAAAACAGACGCCCTCCAGCGATCTACACGCAGTGGCAGGGCCAAATCCAAAGCTTAGCCCTGGGAGCTGTGAGAACAAAGAAGAGAAAGGGAAATCTCTCCCAGCAGCCTCAGAAGCAGCGGATTAAAGCTCCACAATCAAGTTGATGTACCCTGCATCTGTGGAATACCTGAATAGACAACCAATCATCCCAAATTAAGGAAGTGGACTTTAGGAGCAAGATCTATGATTTTTCCCCCTTTCCTCTTTTTGTGAATGTGTATGTGTATGCTTCTGTGTGAGATCTTGTCTGTATAGTCTTGCTTCCACCATTTGTCCTAGGGTTCTATCCGTCCATGTTTTTTTTTTAAATTTTTTTTCTTAATAATTAATTTTAATAACCTTATTACACTTTACCTTCGTTCTTTCTTTCTTTCTTTCCGTCCTTCCTTCCCTCCTTTAGACAACGAATCATCCCAAATTGAGGAGGTGGTCTCTGACAGCAAGATTTAGGATTTTTCCCCATTTACCTCTTTTAGTGAGGGTGTATGTGTATGCTTCTGTGTAAGATTTTGTCTGTATAGCTTTGCTTCCAACATTTGTCCTAAGGTTCTTTCCGTCCCTTTTTTTTTTTTTTTTCTAAATAAGAAGTTTTTAATTCAATAACTTTATTATACTTTATTTTATTTTTACTGTATCTTCTTTCTTTCTGTCTTTTTTCCTTCTTTCCCTCCTTCCTTCCTTCCTCCCTCCCTCCCTCCCTCCTTTCTTTCCTTCTTGCCTTCTTTCCTTCTTTGCTTCTTTCTTTCTTTCTTCCTTCCTTCCTACCCTCCTTTCCTTCTTTCTTTCCTCATACTTCTACTAATTCCCTCTACTTTTTCTCCCTTTTATCCTGAGCCTGTGGATGAAAAGCTTTTGGTGCTCCAGCCAGGAGGCAGGGCTCTGCCTCTGAGGTAGGACAGCCAACTTCAGGACACTGATCAACAAGAGACCTCCCAGCTCCACATAATATCAAACGGCGAAAATCTCCCAGAGACCTCCATCTTAACACCAGCACCCAGCTTCACTCAACGACCAGCAAGCCACAGTGCTGGAAAACCTATGCCAAACAACTAGCAAAACAGGAACACAACCCCACCCATTAGCAGAGAGGCTGCCTAAAATCATAATAAGGCCACAGACACCCCCAAACACACCACCAGACGTGAACCTGCCTACTAGAGAGACAAGATCCAGCCTCATCCACCACAACACAGGCACTAGCCCCCTCCACCAGGAAGCCGACACAACCCACTGAACCAACCTTAGCCACTGGAGACAGACATCAAAAACAGGAGGAACTACAAACCTGCAGCCTGCAAAAACGAGACCCCAAACACAGTAAGATAAGCAAAATGAGAAGACAGAAAAACACACAGCAGATGAAGGAGCAAGATAAAAACCCACCAGACCTAACAAATGAAGAGGAAATAGGCAGTCTACCTGAAAGAGAATTCAGAATAATGATAGTAAGGTTGATCCGAAATCTTGGAGATAGAATGGACAATAGATTGGACAAAATGCAAGAATCAGTTAACAAGGACCTAGAAGAACTAAAGATGAAACAAGCAACGATGAACAACACAATAAATGAAATTAAAAGTACTCTAGATGGGATCAATAGCAGAATAACTGAGGCAGAAGAACGGATAAGTGACCTGGAAGATAAAATAGTGGAAATAACTACTGCAGAGCAGAATAAAGAAAAAAGAATGAAAAGAACTGAGGACAGTCTCAGAGACCTCTGGGACAACATTAAACGCACCAACATTCGAATTATAGGGGTTCCAGAAGAAGAAGAGAAAAAGAAAGGGACTGAGAAAATATTTGAAGAGATTATAGTTGAAAACTTCCCTAATACGGGAAAGGAAATAGTTAATCAAGTCCAGGAAGCACAGAGAGTCCCATACAAGATAAATACAAGGAGAAATACGCCAAGACACATATTAATCAAACTGTCAAAAATTAAATACAAAGAAAGCATATTAAAAGCAGCAAGGGAAAAACAACAAATAACACATAAGGGAATCCCCATAAGGTTAACAGCTGATCTCTCAGCAGAAACCCTACAAGCCAGAAGGGAGTGGCAGGACATACTGAAAGTGATGAAGGAGAAAAACATGCAGCCAAGACTACTCTACCCAGCAAGGATCTCATTCAGATTTGATGGAGAAATTAAAACCTTTACAGACAAGCAAAAGCTGAGAGAGTTCAGCACCACCAAACCAGCTTTACAACAAATGCTAAAGGATCTTCTCTAGGCAAGAAACACAAGAGAAGGAAAAGACCTATAATAACGAACCCAAAACAATTTAGAAAATGGGAATAGGAACATACATATCGATAATTACCTTAAATGTAAATGGACTAAATGCTCCCACCAAAAGACACAGATTAGCTGAATGGATACAAAAACAAGACCCTTATATATGCTGTCTACAAGAGACCCACTTCAGACCTAGAGACACATACAGACTGAAAGTAAGGGGATGGAAAAAGATATTCCATGCAAATGGAAGCCAAAAGAAAGCTGGAGTAGCAATTCTCATATCAGACAAAATAGACTTTAAAATAAGGACTATTAAAAGAGACAAAGAAGGACACTACATAATGATCAAGGGATCGATCCAAGAAGAAGATATAACAATTGTAAATATTTATGCACCCAACATAGGAGCACCTCAATACATAAGGCAAATACTAACAGCCATAAAAGGGGAAATCGACAGTAACACATTCATAGTAGGGGACTTTAACACCCCACTTTCACCCATGGACAGATCATCCAAAATGAAAATAAATAAGGAAACACAAGCTTTAAATGATACATTAAACAAGATGGACTTAATTGATATTTATAGGACACTCCATCCAAAAACAACAGAATACACATTTTTCTCAAGTGCTCATGGAACATTCTCCAGGATAGATCATATCTTAGGTCACAAATCAAGCCTTGGTAAATTTAAGAAAATTGAAATTGTATCAAGTATCTTTTCTGACCACAATGCCATGAGACTAGATATCAATTACAGGAAAAGATCTGTAAAAAATACAAACACATGGAGGCTAAACAATACACTACTTAATAATGAAGAGATCACTGAAGAAATCAAAGAGGAAATCAAAAAATACCTAGAAACAAATGACAATGGAGACACAACGACCCAAAACCTGTGGGATGCAGCAAAAGCAGTTCTAAGGGGCAAGTTTATAGCAATACAAGCCCACCTTAAGAAGCAGGAAACATCTCGAATAAACAACCTAACCTTGCACCTCAAGCAATTAGAGAAAGAAGAACAAAAAAACCCCAAAGCTAGCAGAAGGAAAGAAATCATAAAAATCAGATCAGAAATAAATGAAAAAGAAATGAAGGAAACAATAGCAAAGATCAATAAAACTAAAAGCTGGTTCTTTGAGAAGATAAACAAAATAGATAAACCACTAGCCAGACTCATCAAGAAAAAAAGGGAGAAGACTCAAATCAATAGAATTAGAAATGAAAAAGGAGAGGTAACAACTGACACTGCAGAGATAAAAGAGATCATGAGAGATTACTACAAACAACTCTATGCCAATAAAATGGACAATCTGGAAGAAATGGACAAATTCTTAGAAATGCACAACCTGCCAAGACTGAATCAGGAAGAAATAGAAAATATGAACAGACCAATCACAAGCACTGAAATTGAAACTGTGATTAAAAATCTTCCAACAAAGAAAAGCCCAGGACCAGATGGCTTCACAGGCGAATTCTATCAAACATTTAGAGAAGAGCTAACACCTATCCTTCTCAAACTCTTCCAAAATATAGCAGAGGGAGGACCACTCCCTAACTCCTTCTACGAGGCCACCATCACCTTGATACCAAAACCAGACAAGGATGTCACAAAGAAAGAAAACTACAGGCCAATATCACTGATGAACATAGATGCAAAAATCCTCAACAAAATACTAGCAAACAGAATCCAACAGCACATTAAAAGGATCATACACCATGATCAAGTGGGGTTTATTCCAGGAATGCAAGGATTCTTCAATATACGCAAATCTATCAATGTGATAAACCATATTAACAAATTGAAGGAGAAAAACCATATGATCATCTCAATAGATGCAGAGAAAGCTTTTGACAAAATTCAACACCCATTTATGATAAAAACCCTGCAGAAAGTAGGCATAGAGGGAACTTTCCTCAACATAATAAAGGCCATATATGACAAGCCCACAGCAAACATCATCCTCAATGGTGAAAAACTGAAAGCATTTCCACTAAGATCAGGAACAAGACAAGGTTGCCCACTCTCACCACTATTATTCAACATTGTTTTGGAAGTTTTAGCCACAGCAATCAGAGAAGAAAAGGAAATAAAAGGAATCCAAATTGGAAAAGAAGAAGTAAAGCTGTCACTGTTTGCAGATGACATGATCCTATACATAGAGAACTCTAAAGATGCTACCAGAAAACTACTAGAGCTAATCAATGAATTTGGTAAAGTGGCAGGATACAAAATTAATGCACAGAAATCTCTGGCATTCCTATATACTAATGATGAAAAATCTGAAAGTGAAATCAAGAAAACACTCCCATTTACCATTGCAACAAAAAGAATAAAATATCTAGGAATAAACCTACCTAAGGAGACAAAAGACCTGTATGCAGAAAATTATAAGACACTGATGAAAGAAATTAAAGATGATATAAATCGATGGAGAGATATACCATGTTCTTGGATTGGAAGAATCAACATTGTGAAAATGACTCTACTACCCAAAGCAATCTATAGATTCAATGCAATCCCTATCAAACTACCACTGGCATTTTTCACAGAACTAGAACAAAAAATTTCACAATTTGTATGGAAACACAAAAGACCCCGAATAGCCAAAGCAATCTTGAGAACGAAAGAAGGAACTGGAGGAATCAGGCTCCCTGACTTCAGACTATACTACAAAGCTACAGTCATCAAGACGGTATGGTACTGGCACAAAAACAGAAAGATAGATCAATGGAACAGGATAGAAAGCCCAGAGATAAACCCATGCACATATGGACACCTTATCTTTGATAAAGGTGGCAGTAATGTACAATGGAGAAAGGACAGCCTCTTCAATAAGTGGTGCTGGGAAAACTGGACAGGTACATGTAAAAGTATGAGATTAGATCACTCCCTAACACCATACACAAAAATAAGCTCAAAATGGATTAAAGACCTAAATGTAAGGCCAGAAACTATCAAACTCTTAGAGGAAAACATAGGCAGAACACTCTATGACATAAATCAAAGCAAGATCCTTTCTGACCCACCTCCTAGAGTAATGGAAATAAAAACAAAAATAAACAAATGGGACCTAATGAAACTTCAAAGCTTTTGCACAGCAAAGGAAACCATAAACAAGACCAAAAGACAACCCTCAGAATGGGAGAAAATATTTGCAAATGAAGCAACCGACAAAGGATTAATCTCCAAAATTTACAAGCAGCTCATGCAGCTCAATAACAAGAAAACAAACAACCCAATCCAAAAATGGGCAGAAGACCTAAATAGACATTTCTCCAAAGAAGATATACAGACTGCCAACAAACACATGAAAGAATGCTCAACATCATTAATCATTAGAGAAATGCAAATCAAAACTACAATGAGATATCATCTCACACCAGTCAGAATGGCCATCATCAAAAAATCTAGAAACAATAAATGCTGGAGAGGGTGTGGAGAAAAGGGAACACTCTTGCACTGCTGGTGGGAATGTGAATTGGTTCAGCCACTATGGAGAACAGTATGGAGGTTCCTTAAAAAACTACAAATAGAACTACCATATGACCCAGCAATCCCACTACTGGGCATATACCCTGAGAAAACCAAAATTCAAAAAGAGTCATGTACCAAAATGTTTATTGCAGCTCTATTTACAATAGCCCGGAGATGGAAACAACCTAAGTGCCCGTCATCGGATGAATGGATAAAGAAGATGTGGCACATATATACAATGGAATATTACTCAGCCATAAAAAGAAACGAAATTGAGCTATTTGTAATGAGGTGGATAGACCTAGAGTCTGTCATACAGAGTGAAGTAAGTCAGAAAGAAAAAGACAAATACCGTATGCTAACACATATATATGGAATTTAAGAAAAAAATGTCATGAAGAACCTAGGGGTAAAGCAGGAATAAAGACGCAGACCTCTTAGAGAACGGACTTGAGGTTATGGGGAGGGGGAAGGGTGAGCTGTGACAGGGCGAGAGAGAGTCATGGGCATATACATAGTAACAAACGCAGTAAGGTAGATAGCTAGTGGGAAGCAGCCGCATGGCACAGGGATATTGGCTCGGTGCTTTGTGACAGCCTGGAGGGGTGGGATGGGGAGGGTGGGAGGGAGGGAGACGCAACAGGGAAGACATATGGGAACATATGTTTATGTATGACTGATTCACTTTGTTATAAAGCAGAAACTAACACACCATTGTAAAGCAATTATACCCCAATAAAGATGTTAAAAAAAAAAAAAAAAAAAAAGACTAAGCCATTGAACGCGGAGTCACTGAACATGGGACTCAGTTCACTGGGATCCTTCTTAGAAAAATAAAGGACAACTTGAATTGGATTTGTGTGGCTTATTCAAGTAGTAACTAATCATCTACATCTTGGTGAACTTAATTTGTCACAATCGTTTGGTATTTTATTAACTCTCTTCCCTCGACTCTCACGAGAATCGATCATGAGTATCTTAAAAACATACTAAGTCGTCTTCCATCCCTCTAAATCTAACTACAAGAGCACACTTTCCTTATCCAATGCAACTTACTGTCTTTTAGAGTGGCTGGGGTTTTAATTCTCTACAAAATTAAAACCAGCAAAGAGAAACATTTTCAAGGAGCCACCACATTGTAGAGCTTTAGAAAGAAGACTTTAGAATTAAGGGCAACTATATCATTTTATAGCTAAAGCACCTGAGGCCTAAATTAGGAAGGTAACCATCAAGGTCAGGGAAGGGGTGGAAGATCAGGTTTCAAGCTGAGGAAGAGTCTACAGGGACTCAATCTGAGCAGGTCAGAAACTGAAAGGAGACCACAAATGTTCTGGGAAGGCTGGCATCTGGCCTCCAGTGTGGGGTTCAGACAGGGAGTGGGCCCGGTGGGAACTGCGCTTCTGCAGTAGGCAGAGAAATCCACCTCCCCTCCGGAAAGTGCCACTGACATCAGGGAGTTGAGGGGAAAGAGCAATGAATTCCAGTCCACCTGAGAAAGCAGGCCAGTCTGATTAACTCTGAATTTAGGCTTATTTCAGATACTTCTTGAGAAAGAACTTGGACAAGAGCAAGTCCCACGCAGCCTCTTTTAAATCCATGCCCAGTATTTTCTGGTGGAGCTGCTTAAACCCTCCAAGTGACTCCAGTATTTTAATTTCACTCTGTATTTAATTCCGACAGTTCTGTGACTGATTATTTAATGGGCAAATAAGTAGGGTCACAAAAGAGTGTGAATGTATTTTACAGGATGAAGATGGGTGGAGTGGAGCAGTCTGGAACAGGACACCAATAAAAAGGGATCTTGGTAAAGAAGAACGTCTATTAGAAATGGAGAGGAATTCGCAAGGAAATTAGTGCCTGACACCACGCCCTTCTCTCTGCATGTTTAGAAGCTAGTTTCTAATTTTATTTTCATAGGAGATGTGCCTGTGATGAATTGTCTTTTACCTCCACACTATTTGTCACATGGACATATTGTGAAGTTTGTGTGAGAGAAAGCAAGTATTAGAATTTGTTTTGCACGGAGCTATAATCACTTCCTGGAACAATACAGGGTAGAAGGAAAAGGAAAGGAAGGTGGAAACAAAGGAGAAAGACAGCTAATGATGCTGGAGTCTCCTGCTGGGATTTGTGGTATCTCTTTTTGAAACTAGGTACAGAAAGTCAGAACTTGACTGATTGTTTCTTGTTCACGGTTTGTTTTCATTTTTGTTTTTTTTCTTGCTCTCTCATCAGTTACTCCAGCCAGTGCCATGTCAGTTTCAGTTTCAGTAAGCATGCCTGTCTTGTTTCCATTTGCATTATTCATGCAAACGTTGATTGAAGTAATGACCCCGAGTTATCACGGAAATAAGTGGATAAAACTAAATAAAATCTAACAGCACAAAAGAGTAATAATAAAATATATCAAAAATTAGAATGCATTAAAACAAGTGGAAGAAGAAAAAGTAGTAAAAGAAATTTAAGATCTCAGCATTGCTTGAGAAGCAGTACAAGAGCTAATAAGTCATGGTACATGTGTAACTGCTACTTGTGTAAAAGTAACAAGCTAATATAAGGGAAAATGGAATTTGAAGAAATGTCAAAGGAAGAAATAAGAGCAAAAGGAACACAACAAGGTGGGACAAAGAGTAAACAAGGAGTAAACGGTCTGTAAGAAAATACATTTACTGTAAATACTCAAAGGACAAGGATTATTGAAACAAACAAAAAACCTAATTCTATGCCACCTACAAGAGACAAGAGTCAGATTGAAAATGAAAGGATTCAAAAATTATGTCATAACAACAATAAGTAAAATTGAAGAAGATTTTTTAATGTTAACATAGATTTGAAAGCAAAAAGTATCACTGGCGATAAGGCAGGATAATAAAACCCACTGTTACTTTACAAGGAATTTATTATAAGTCTAAACTTCAATGCAATATATGAAGGGAAATTCCAAAAATCTAAGTAGAAATAGAAAAATCTAAATTACCTAGATCAGTAACATAGAACCACAACAACAAATCAGCAGATTATAGAAGATCTGAATACCATCATTAAGAACTTGGGCCTAAATTTACATAAAACACTGCACCAACCATGATGGAATATATATATTATGCAGAAATTTTTAGGTGCACATGGCACATTTATAAAATTGCCTATATTCTGGTTATAAAACAAGACTCCGAATAAGCAAGAAATTTAAAACTATATAACCAATATTTTACCAAATAGTTGGATATTTAAAACATACTTCTGATCATTATGTAGGTCAAAGATAAAGTCACAATGGGAATTAGAATTTTATTAATTGGATGGTAATGAAAATATGCCATAACAAAACCTGTGGGTTGCAAATAAAGCTGTGGTCACAGAGAAGTTTATGTATTCCAATTATACTTTCTAAATGTAAAATGGAAAGGAATAAAGCAACTAGAAGATAACCTATCACCCTGAGGTAGGCAGCTCCTGAACTGTACCTGGTGGAGAAGGCAGGGCAGAACTTCAGGAGGCCAGCTGAGAGCACGGTGAACACCATGTCAGGAGCAGTCTCCAAGAAAGAGAATTTAATGTACAAAGGGATGACTAAAATATATTTAAGAGCTAGCACCCTGACCCCTCTTAAGGATGACTTATGTTGCTGGGGAAAAAATAAGAAGTGCTCGATGTAGAAGGTGAATAGCTTTATAATTCCCAGGAGAATCTTGGTACCAGGACCACACAATGAAGAACTTGGAGTCCCCATGGCTAATCCAGCAGAGAGAAAAGGAGAAATAGAGATGCGAGAGAAAATAAAGGGAACTCTTGGTGCAATTCGGTGCTGCTGCAGGCCCAAGTCCAGGTATGTGCTCTCTATCTCCACATCTTAAATAAAAGCCACCATGTTCCTCAGTCTTTCAGGTACTTAGAATTTCTCTTTAGAACCTGAAAATGGGGTCAGGTTTCCTGTCTCCATCGCTACAGTACAAAATAGAGGCAGGATGTTTGAAATAGTTCTCCATCTGGCAGAGGAGGCCTTGAAGCTGTGAGCCACTCGCTGCAAACCAGCAGGACATGAAGGATTCTTGAGCAGATCTGAAGCTACTGGGAGGCCTTTGAGGAGTTAAATCCCATAGTAAATACTGTACCTTCAATCAATGGCCCCTTCTCCCTCTCTGTCCAGTCTTCCTCCACTCCCGTGGGGGCCCAAAGGGGTTAAATGAGCACTCTTTGACTTGTACTTGGTGGTCCCAGAACTTGACGTGGGCTTGGAGACTTCCATGAAAAGTCTGCCTTCCATCTACTGGCTTGGGTTTCTTGGGCTCTCTGCTCCAGGCTAATCCCTTCAACCTGCTTTTTCCATTTCTGCCAATAATCCCCCTCTCCAGACCTTCCTAATGCTCTTCTGGGGCAGGGGGGAGACTTACTGAGGGCAATGTTTATTTCTAGAGGGAGAGGTGACCACATGACTTCACACTGGTCGTCCCCTTGATTACTCAGTTTCTGTCTAGATTAGTCGTGGGTGTTTGTGCACCCCAGCCTCACCCCCAGGAGGCTTTAGAACACTGTCCTTATCTCAGCACTGAGCCTCTATCTAGCCTCCTTCCCTCTCTCTCCTTACCCATCTTTACCCACAGACTCGCAGGCTTTCTGGACCTCTGAGGAAGATAAGCACTTCACAGAACCTCTGCTACAGAACCAAACATATTGAAATGACTCTTTACCAAGATACTGAAACAACAGAAAAAGAATAGATGACGATTGTTTCTCCTGAGGGTTCAGTTACCTAGGGGGCCTTTAGCAATCTTTGATTGATAAATCTAACCTTTCCTTCCTTGGCAATAGTTGATCACACTGTGAGGAAAACAAGTTGGAGAATGGAAAAATAATATTTGGATTTCAATGAAATAATAAAGATGCAGGGGCTATCTTTGACTTTTGCAAGGTGAGAAGAGAGTTTACATTTTGATTATTTGATGGCAGGAATCCCTTTTAAAACAGGGCCAGTCTGCATGATGCATTTAAAAATCAACCTTTTCAAATATAGCCATAACCCCCACAAGATTTCTTGATTTCTCTGGGGTCACATAAACCATCACATCTCACAGTGGTGCCCTGTATATGAAAGTGATAAACATAACCTGGAAGCACGGCAGTGGCTAAAAATATGGAGCTGGAAGCCATTCGTTGAAATGATGTTTTGCTTTTAATTCATTGCATAAAATGCTAATGTCCAAATTCAGGCAGGTTGATCTTATCAACCATCAAGAGCTTCAACCCTGCTAACAGCTAAGTATGCACTTTTAAACCCTACTTTGACTGCTCCAGAAACTTACTGGGTTTCTTTAATGCCTCTGTTACTATTTCCTTTGTGTCATTTTGTTTTTCTTTAAAAACACAGCTGTGTGATCTTGGGGAAGTTACATTATTTCCTTGAGACTTGGTTGCCTTCTCTGTGCATATCTGGGTATAATTTTAGTATTGCGCAATAGAATTTTTGTTGAAAATGAAAATATTCTATATCTGTACTATGTAAAGCAGTATTCAGTAGCTACATGAAACTAATAAACATGTTTGAAATATGGCAAATGCAAATGAGGAACTGAATTTTTAATCTTATTTTTAAATTTGTTTAAATATAAATAATGCCACGTGGCTAGCATCTCTTGACAGTACAGATCTACAATATTTTAAGGACACTCTCCACTCAAAAACTCTACCATTCATTAACTCAACCTAAATATTTTTGCCCTCTGACAAACAAAAAATAATTTATGCTTCCCTTGAAATTATCTGTCAAGACCTTTATCAGTTTGGGGACATTATATTCTTAAAATTGACTTTGCTTTATGAAACTTTAATAATGTTGGAATTCCCTGCCCTTGGTACCACCTTTGTGATGATGGGAAATATTGCGGATAATCAAGGACCATTTCAAGAGATCATGGAGAGAAACCTCCTTCTGGATTTAATTTCATTATGAGGATGTCAAAATGCTAAATTACTTAAAATAAAACCCATACCGTTTTTATGCTAAGTTATATGCTACATGTAGCTGGAAAAATGTTAAAAAGATTTTTAAAGAACTGCGCATCTATTTTTGAAGCTGATTTGGCTGTTCAAGGCTTGCTAGCACTTTATCCATCTCAGTGCTATTTCACTTAGTAAACAAATGCAGTTGCCATAATTGCTGCATATGTGTCTGTGTTCCCTTCTAGGCTATATGTTTTTGAAGTTAGAAACTATATTTATATCACAGCCCCTATGTATAGCACAATATCCATTGCTAATTCAGATTGTGTTTTAAGATGAGACAAAATTTAAGACTTTTATTATAGTCATAAACATCTAGCAAACCAACCAGAAAATAAAAACTAATTTTCAGTTGGTTGACCAAGAACAAAAAAGAGAGGAATACCTAGTGCAAAATCATATCTCTAATATCTACTGTTGGATTTAGAGCACACACATGCTAAACTTATTTTAAAATATCTTCTCATCAAAGATTTGAGGTTAGACCTGAAAAAATCATATCAGAAGTGAAAATAATTATGTGGTCTGACCAGCGTGGATCACACAAAGTGTATACAATATATAAAGTAGATAAACTATGAGGTCCTACTGTATAGCACAGGCAAATATATTCAAGACCTTGTAATAACCTGTAAAGGAAAAGGATCTGAAAAAAGAAATATATATATCTGAATCACTTGGCTGTACACCTGAAACACAACATTGTCAATCAACTATACTTCAAGTAAAACAAAACAAAACAAAGTAAGTGTAAAGGGAAGTATAGTTTTATAAATTCACCTCTGATATCCAATGGCCCAACTGAAAGACAACAGAAACTACAACTTTCTAGGAGACAGGACATGGCCAGCAAACCAGGCCGTTACCCTCGGTAACGGTCATAACTGCCAAAAAATATACAGACTAGCCTGCATTCATGAATACATAGGAATTCTTCATTTATCTGGCATTATTAGGCAATGAGGTATTGTATGTTAGGAGAAGTTTTTTTTAAATGACAAATTGAAGAGGAGTTATTTTAACCTTCACTTGGTAATTTTTTTCTAAAATTAAGAAATGTATCCACTGGTGTATTTAATGTTCCCGTGATAAATCGGGGTCATCAGTTCAATCAACGTTTGCATGAATAATGAATAATGCAAATGGAAACAAGACAGGCATGCTTACTGAAACTGAAACTGACATGGCACTGGCTGGAGTAACTGATGAGAGAGCAAGAAAAAAAACAAAAATGAAAACAAACCGTGAACAAGAAACAATCAGTCAAGTTCTGACTTTCTGTACCTAGTTTCAAAAAGAGATACCACAAATCCCAGCAGGAGACTCCAGCATCATTAGCTGTCTTTCTCCTTTGTTTCCACCTTCCTTTCCTTTTCCTTCTACCCTGTATTGTTCCAGGAAGTGATTATAGCTCCGTGCAAAACAAATTCTAATACTTGCTTTCTCTCACACAAACTTCACAATATGTCCATGTGACAAATAGTGTGGAGGTAAAAGACAATTCATCACAGGCACATCTCCTATGAAAATAAAATTAGAAACTAGCTTCTAAACATGCAGAGAGAAGGGCGTGGTGTCAGGCACTAATTTCCTTGCGAATTCCTCTCCATTTCTAATAGACGTTCTTCTTTACCAAGATCCCTTTTTATTGGTGTCCTGTTCCAGACTGCTCCACTCCACCCATCTTCATCCTGTAAAATACATTCACACTCTTTTGTGACCCTACTTATTTGCCCATTAAATAATCAGTCACAGAACTGTTGGAATTAAATACAGAGTGAAATTAAAATACTGGAGTCACTTGGAGGGTTTAAGCAGCTCCACCAGAAAATACTGGGCATGGATTTAAAAGAGGCTGCGTGGGACTTGCTCTTGTCCAAGTTCTTTCTCAAGAAGTATCTGAAATAAGCCTAAATTCAGAGTTAATCAGACTGGCCTGCTTTCTCAGGTGGACTGGAATTCATTGCTCTTTCCCCTCAACTCCCTGATGTCAGTGGCACTTTCCGGAGGGGAGGTGGATTTCTCTGCCTACTGCAGAAGCGCAGTTCCCACCGGGCCCACTCCCTGTCTGAACCCCACACTGGAGGCCAGATGCCAGCCTTCCCAGAACATTTGTGGTCTCCTTTCAGTTTCTGACCTGCTCAGATTGAGTCCCTGTAGACTCTTCCTCAGCTTGAAACCTGATCTTCCACCCCTTCCCTGACCTTGATGGTTACCTTCCTAATTTAGGCCTCAGGTGCTTTAGCTATAAAATGATATAGTTGCCCTTAATTCTAAAGTCTTCTTTCTAAAGCTCTACAATGTGGTGGCTCCTTGAAAATGTTTCTCTTTGCTGGTTTTAATTTTGTAGAGAATTAAAACCCCAGCCACTCTAAAAGACAGTAAGTTGCATTGGATAAGGAAAGTGTGCTCTTGTAGTTAGATTTAGAGGGATGGAAGACGACTTAGTATGTTTTAAGATACTCATGATCGATTCTCGTGAGAGTCGAGGGAAGAGAGTTAATAAAATACCAAACGATTGTGACAAATTAAGTTCACCAAGATGTAGATGATTAGTTACTACTTGAATAAGCCACACAAATCCAATTCAAGTTGTCCTTTATTTTTCTAAGAAGGATCCCAGTGAACTGAGTCCCATGTTCAGTGACTCCGCGTTCAATGGCTTAGTCTTTTTTTTTTTTTTTTTTTTTAACATCTTTATTGGGGTATAATTGCTTTACAATGGTGTGTTAGTTTCTGCTTTATAACAAAGTGAATCAGTCATACATAAACATATGTTCCCATATGTCTTCCCTGTTGCGTCTCCCTCCCTCCCACCCTCCCCATCCCACCCCTCCAGGCTGTCACAAAGCACCGAGCCAATATCCCTGTGCCATGCGGCTGCTTCCCACTAGCTATCTACCTTACTGCGTTTGTTACTATGTATATGCCCATGACTCTCTCTCGCCCTGTCACAGCTCACCCTTCCCCCTCCCCATAACCTCAAGTCCGTTCTCTAAGAGGTCTGCGTCTTTATTCCTGCTTTACCCCTAGGTTCTTCATGACATTTTTTTCTTAAATTCCATATATATGTGTTAGCATACGGTATTTGTCTTTTTCTTTCTGACTTACTTCACTCTGTATGACAGACTCTAGGTCTATCCACCTCATTACAAATAGCTCAATTTCGTTTCTTTTTATGGCTGAGTAATATTCCATTGTATATATGTGCCACATCTTCTTTATCCATTCATCCGATGACGGGCACTTAGGTTGTTTCCATCTCCGGGCTATTGTAAATAGAGCTGCAATAAACATTTTGGTACATGACTCTTTTTGAATTTTGGTTTTCTCAGGGTATATGCCCAGTAGTGGGATTGCTGGGTCATATGGTAGTTCTATTTGTAGTTTTTTAAGGAACCTCCATACTGTTCTCCATAGTGGCTGAACCAATTCACATTCCCACCAGCAGTGCAAGAGTGTTCCCTTTTCTCCACACCCTCTCCAGCATTTATTGTTTCTAGATTTTTTGATGATGGCCATTCTGACTGGTGTGAGATGATATCTCATTGTAGTTTTGATTTGCATTTCTCTAATGATTAATGATGTTGAGCATTCTTTCATGTGTTTGTTGGCAGTCTGTATATCTTCTTTGGAGAAATGTCTATTTAGGTCTTCTGCCCATTTTTGGATTGGGTTGTTTGTTTTCTTGTTATTGAGCTGCATGAGCTGCTTGTAAATTTTGGAGATTAATCCTTTGTCGGTTGCTTCATTTGCAAATATTTTCTCCCATTCTGAGGGTTGTCTTTTGGTCTTGTTTATGGTTTCCTTTGCTGTGCAAAAGCTTTGAAGTTTCATTAGGTCCCATTTGTTTATTTTTGTTTTTATTTCCATTACTCTAGGAGGTGGGTCAGAAAGGATCTTGCTTTGATTTATGTCATAGAGTGTTCTGCCTATGTTTTCCTCTAAGAGTTTGATAGTTTCTGGCCTTACATTTAGGTCTTTAATCCATTTTGAGCTTATTTTTGTGTATGGTGTTAGGGAGTGATCTAATCTCATACTTTTACATGTACCTGTCCAGTTTTCCCAGCACCACTTATTGAAGAGGCTGTCCTTTCTCCATTGTACATTACTGCCACCTTTATCAAAGATAAGGTGTCCATATGTGCATGGGTTTATCTCTGGGCTTTCTATCCTGTTCCATTGATCTATCTTTCTGTTTTTGTGCCAGTACCATACCGTCTTGATGACTGTAGCTTTGTAGTATAGTCTGAAGTCAGGGAGCCTGATTCCTCCAGTTCCTTCTTTCGTTCTCAAGATTGCTTTGGCTATTCGGGGTCTTTTGTGTTTCCATACAAATTGTGAAATTTTTTGTTCTAGTTCTGTGAAAAATGCCAGTGGTAGTTTGATAGGGATTGCATTGAATCTATAGATTGCTTTGGGTAGTAGAGTCATTTTCACAATGTTGATTCTTCCAATCCAAGAACATGGTATATCTCTCCATCGATTTATATCATCTTTAATTTCTTTCATCAGTGTCTTATAATTTTCTGCATACAGGTCTTTTGTCTCCTTAGGTAGGTTTATTCCTAGATATTTTATTCTTTTTGTTGCAATGGTAAATGGGAGTGTTTTCTTGATTTCACTTTCAGATTTTTCATCATTAGTATATAGGAATGCCAGAGATTTCTGTGCATTAATTTTGTATCCTGCCACTTTACCAAATTCATTGATTAGCTCTAGTAGTTTTCTGGTAGCATCTTTAGAGTTCTCTATGTATAGGATCATGTCATCTGCAAACAGTGACAGCTTTACTTCTTCTTTTCCAATTTGGATTCCTTTTATTTCCTTTTCTTCTCTGATTGCTGTGGCTAAAACTTCCAAAACAATGTTGAATAATAGTGGTGAGAGTGGGCAACCTTGTCTTGTTCCTGATCTTAGTGGAAATGCTTTCAGTTTTTCACCATTGAGGATGATGTTTGCTGTGGGCTTGTCATATATGGCCTTTATTATGTTGAGGAAAGTTCCCTCTATGCCTACTTTCTGCAGGGTTTTTATCATAAATGGGTGTTGAATTTTGTCAAAAGCTTTCTCTGCATCTATTGAGATGATCATATGGTTTTTCTCCTTCAATTTGTTAATATGGTTTATCACATTGATAGATTTGCGTATATTGAAGAATCCTTGCATTCCTGGAATAAACCCCACTTGATCATGGTGTATGATCCTTTTAATGTGCTGTTGGATTCTGTTTGCTAGTATTTTGTTGAGGATTTTTGCATCTATGTTCATCAGTGATATTGGCCTGTAGTTTTCTTTCTTTGTGACATCCTTGTCTGGTTTTGGTATCAAGGTGATGGTGGCCTCGTAGAAGGAGTTAGGGAGTGGTCCTCCCTCTGCTATATTTTGGAAGAGTTTGAGAAGGATAGGTGTTAGCTCTTCTCTAAATGTTTGATAGAATTCGCCTGTGAAGCCATCTGGTCCTGGGCTTTTCTTTGTTGGAAGATTTTTAATCACAGTTTCAATTTCAGTGCTTGTGATTGGTCTGTTCATATTTTCTATTTCTTCCTGATTCAGTCTTGGCAGGTTGTGCATTTCTAAGAATTTGTCCATTTCTTCCAGATTGTCCATTTTATTGGCATAGAGTTGTTTGTAGTAATCTCTCATGATCTCTTTTATCTCTGCAGTGTCAGTTGTTACCTCTCCTTTTTCATTTCTAATTCTATTGATTTGAGTCTTCTCCCTTTTTTTCTTGATGAGTCTGGCTAGTGGTTTATCTATTTTGTTTATCTTCTCAAAGAACCAGCTTTTAGTTTTATTGATCTTTGCTATTGTTTCCTTCATTTCTTTTTCATTTATTTCTGATCTGATTTTTATGATTTCTTTCCTTCTGCTAGCTTTGGGGTTTTTTTGTTCTTCTTTCTCTAATTGCTTGAGGTGCAAGGTTAGGTTGTTTATTCGAGATGTTTCCTGCTTCTTAAGGTGGGCTTGTATTGCTATAAACTTGCCCCTTAGAACTGCTTTTGCTGCATCCCACAGGTTTTGGGTCGTTGTGTCTCCATTGTCATTTGTTTCTAGGTATTTTTTGATTTCCTCTTTGATTTCTTCAGTGATCTCTTCATTATTAAGTAGTGTATTGTTTAGCCTCCATGTGTTTGTATTTTTTACAGATCTTTTCCTGTAATTGATATCTAGTCTCATGGCATTGTGGTCAGAAAAGATACTTGATACAATTTCAATTTTCTTAAATTTACCAAGGCTTGATTTGTGACCTAAGATATGATCTATCCTGGAGAATGTTCCATGAGCACTTGAGAAAAATGTGTATTCTGTTGTTTTTGGATGGAGTGTCCTATAAATATCAATTAAGTCCATCTTGTTTAATGTATCATTTAAAGCTTGTGTTTCCTTATTTATTTTCATTTTGGATGATCTGTCCATGGGTGAAAGTGGGGTGTTAAAGTCCCCTACTATGAATGTGTTACTGTCGATTTCCCCTTTTATGGCTGTTAGTATTTGCCTTATGTATTGAGGTGCTCCTATGTTGGGTGCATAAATATTTACAATTGTTATATCTTCTTCTTGGATCGATCCCTTGATCATTATGTAGTGTCCTTCTTTGTCTCTTTTAATAGTCCTTATTTTAAAGTCTATTTTGTCTGATATGAGAATTGCTACTCCAGCTTTCTTTTGGCTTCCATTTGCATGGAATATCTTTTTCCATCCCCTTACTTTCAGTCTGTATGTGTCTCTAGGTCTGAAGTGGGTCTCTTGTAGACAGCATATATAAGGGTCTTGTTTTTGTATCCATTCAGCTAATCTGTGTCTTTTGGTGGGAGCATTTAGTCCATTTACATTTAAGGTAATTATCGATATGTATGTTCCTATTCCCATTTTCTAAATTGTTTTGGGTTCGTTATTATAGGTCTTTTCCTTCTCTTGTGTTTCTTGCCTAGAGAAGATCCTTTAGCATTTGTTGTAAAGCTGGTTTGGTGGTGCTGAACTCTCTCAGCTTTTGCTTGTCTGTAAAGGTTTTAATTTCTCCATCAAATCTGAATGAGATCCTTGCTGGGTAGAGTAGTCTTGGCTGCATGTTTTTCTCCTTCATCACTTTCAGTATGTCCTGCCACTCCCTTCTGGCTTGTAGGGTTTCTGCTGAGAGATCAGCTGTTAACCTTATGGGGATTCCCTTATGTGTTATTTGTTGTTTTTCCCTTGCTGCTTTTAATATGCTTTCTTTGTATTTAATTTTTGACAGTTTGATTAATATGTGTCTTGGCGTATTTCTCCTTGTATTTATCTTGTATGGGACTCTCTGTGCTTCCTGGACTTGATTAACTATTTCCTTTCCCATATTAGGGAAGTTTTCAACTATAATCTCTTCAAATATTTTCTCAGTCCCTTTCTTTTTCTCTTCTTCTTCTGGAACCCCTATAATTCGAATGTTGGTGCGTTTAATGTTGTCCCAGAGGTCTCTGAGACTGTCCTCAGTTCTTTTCATTCTTTTTTCTTTATTCTGCTCTGCAGTAGTTATTTCCACTATTTTATCTTCCAGGTCACTTATCCGTTCTTCTGCCTCAGTTATTCTGCTATTGATCCCATCTAGAGTACTTTTAATTTCATTTATTGTGTTGTTCATCGTTGCTTGTTTCATCTTTAGTTCTTCTAGGTCCTTGTTAACTGATTCTTGCATTTTGTCCAATCTATTGTCCATTCTATCTCCAAGATTTCGGATCAACCTTACTATCATTATTCTGAATTCTCTTTCAGGTAGACTGCCTATTTCCTCTTCATTTGTTAGGTCTGGTGGGTTTTTATCTTGCTCCTTCATCTGCTGTGTGTTTTTCTGTCTTCTCATTTTGCTTATCTTACTGTGTTTGGGGTCTCGTTTTTGCAGGCTGCAGGTTTGTAGTTCCTCCTGTTTTTGATGTCTGTCTCCAGTGGCTAAGGTTGGTTCAGTGGGTTGTGTCGGCTTCCTGGTGGAGGGGGCTAGTGCCTGTGTTGTGGTGGATGAGGCTGGATCTTGTCTCTCTAGTAGGCAGGTTCACGTCTGGTGGTGTGTTTGGGGGTGTCTGTGGCCTTATTATGATTTTAGGCAGCCTCTCTGCTAATGGGTGGGGTTGTGTTCCTGTTTTGCTAGTTGTTTGGCATAGGTTTTCCAGCACTGTGGCTTGCTGGTCGTTGAGTGAAGCTGGGTGCTGGTGTTAAGATGGAGGTCTCTGGGAGATTTTCGCCGTTTGATATTATGTGGAGCTGGGAGGTCTCTTGTTGATCAGTGTCCTGAAGTTGGCTGTCCTACCTCAGAGGCAGAGCCCTGCCTCCTGGCTGGAGCACCAAAAGCTTTTCATCCACAGGCTCAGGATAAAAGGGAGAAAAAGTAGAGGGAATTAGTAGAAGTATGAGGAAAGAAAGAAGGAAAGGAGGGTAGGAAGGAAGGAAGAAAGAAAGAAAGAAGCAAAGAAGGAAAGAAGGCAAGAAGGAAAGAAAGGAGGGAGGGAGGGAGGGAGGAAGGAAGGAAGGAGGGAAAGAAGGAAAAAAGACAGAAAGAAAGAAGATACAGTAAAAATAAAATAAAGTATAATAAAGTTATTGAATTAAAAACTTCTTATTTAGAAAAAAAAAAAAAAAAGGGACGGAAAGAACCTTAGGACAAATGTTGGAAGCAAAGCTATACAGACAAAATCTTACACAGAAGCATACACATACACCCTCACTAAAAGAGGTAAATGGGGAAAAATCCTAAATCTTGCTGTCAGAGACCACCTCCTCAATTTGGGATGATTCGTTGTCTAAAGGAGGGAAGGAAGGACGGAAAGAAAGAAAGAAAGAACGAAGGTAAAGTGTAATAAGGTTATTAAAATTAATTATTAAGAAAAAAAATTTTAAAAAAAAACATGGACGGATAGAACCCTAGGACAAATGGTGGAAGCAAGACTATACAGACAAGATCTCACACAGAAGCATACACATACACATTCACAAAAAGAGGAAAGGGGGAAAAATCATAGATCTTGCTCCTAAAGTCCACTTCCTTAATTTGGGATGATTGGTTGTCTATTCAGGTATTCCACAGATGCAGGGTACATCAACTTGATTGTGGAGCTTTAATCCGCTGCTTCTGAGGCTGCTGGGAGAGATTTCCCTTTCTCTTCTTTGTTCTCACAGCTCCCAGGGCTAAGCTTTGGATTTGGCCCTGCCACTGCGTGTAGATCGCTGGAGGGCGTCTGTTTTTTGCTCAGACAGGATGGGGTTAAAAGAGCCGCTGATTGGGGGCTCTGGCGCACTCAGGCCGGCGGGGACGAAGGGGCACAGAGTGCGGGGCGGGCCTGCGGTGGCAAAGGCCGGCGTGACTTTGCACCAGCCTGAGGCGCGCTGTGCGCTCTCCCGGGGATGCTGTCCCTGGATCCCGGGAACCCGGCAGTGGCGGGCTGCACAGGCTCCGCGGAGGAGGGGTGTGGAGAGTGACCTGTGCTCGCACACGGGCCCCTCGGTGGCGGCAGCAGCAGCCTTAACGTCTCCCGCCCGCTTCTGGCGTCCGCGCTTTTACCGCGGCTTGCGCCCGTCTCTGGATTCCGCGCTTTCAGCCGCGGCTCGCGCCCGTCTCTGGATTCCGCGCTTTCAGCCGCGGCTCACGCCTGCCTCTGGATTCCGCGCTTTCAGCCGCGGCTCGCGCCCGTCTCTGGGGTCCGCGCTTTCAGCCGCGGCTCGCGCCCGTCTCTGGGGTTCGCGCTTTTAGCCGCGGCTCGCGCCCGTCTCTGGAGTTCCTTTAAGCAGCGTTCTTAAACCCCTCTCCTCACGCCCCAGAAAACAAAGAGGGAAGGAAAAGTCTCCTGCCTCTTCTGCAGGTGCAGGCTTTTCCCCCGGACTCCCTCCCGGCTAGCTGTGGTGCACTAACCCCTTCAGGCTATGTTCAAGCGGCCAACCCCAGTCCTCTCCCTGCGCTCCGGCCTCAGCTCGCAGCCCCGCCCGCCCCGGCGGGTGAGCAGACAAGCCTCTCGGGCTGGTGAGTGCCGGTCGGCACCGATCCTCTGTGTGGGAATCTCCCCGCTTTGCCCTCCGCACCCGTTGCTGTGCACTCCTCCGCAGCTTCGAAGCTCCCCCCTCCGCCTCCCGCAGTCTCCGCCCGCGAAGGGGCTTCCTAAAGTGTGGAAACTTTTCCTCCTTCACAGCTCCCTCCCACTGGTGCAGGTGCCGTCCCTATTCTTTTGTCTCTGTTTTTTCTTTTGCCCTACCCAGGTACGTGGGGAGTTTCTTGCCTTTTGGGAGGTCTGAGGTCTTCTGCCAGCCTTCAGTAGGTGTTCTGTAGGAGTTGTTCCACGTGTAGTTGTATTTCTGGTGTATCTGTGGGGAGGAAGGTGATCTCCGCGTCTTACTCTTCCGCCATCTTCCGCCTTCCCCCCAATGGCTTAGTCTTTAAAAACTGTTATATTGCTGGAAGAAGAAATATTGCCCATCAGTCCTAATTGATGTTTAGCTATCACGCACATTTGAAATAAATTTATTACTTTGCCTGATCTCAGTGTAATACATTCCGAAGGGGCAAAGAGCACACGAAAAGTTATGGAGTCTCCATCTTCTACACTGAAGTGTGCAATAAATTACATATTATTTGGCCGTGAAATTCACAAGCCATAGAAACCACGCCATTAGCAATGTATACAGTGGTAAACAGCAGGTAATGAGAATGATATAAAACCAAACAGACTGTGTATGTTGGCACTGCTGCCAATAAAACAATCATTAAATGCATTCATATGCATCTACGCTAGGTAAGCTCTTTAGGGCAATTGCTATGAGTTCTACATACCTGTCAGGATATTATATATAGCCCAGTTTCTATGGCGTTTATTCAAAGACTCTGAGAAAGGGTTACTCTGGGTGAATTCAGACCTTTTCTCAATATAGAATTTGGTCAACATGCATTCTGAACAGCAAAATTTCACAGTATTTTCCTACACTAATTGCCACCTCAGCAAATGCAGGATTAAGTATAATGGATTATAAGAAGTTAGAAAGGAAAGATGGAAGAAAAGAAGGAAGGTAGAAAAAAGGTGGGTATGGAGTACTTCAACATTTACGTAAAGAGTGGACCTAAAACTAACCTGAGGTTTCCCTGAGCCATTAGCATACACTATAGAAACTTAAATGAAAAACTAAAAAAAACCAGCAAGGGAAACTCAAAGATTCTTTGTTTTTTCACTTTACTGCATATACACGTCCATCTTAAACAATCTATATGCTTATACCCAATAAGAGAGCATTGTTTTGCAAGGCTATTTGGGTTCTATCAGCATGTAGAGGTCAGACAACTCAACTTTAGCAGAGTTAGCCTTCAGGTGAATAATTGCTTCTTTCAGGTTGTCAGCATTTGAATTTTCCAGAAATGTTTCCCAAAATATGAAAACTAAAAGAAGGGTCCTAGGACAGCGTCCTTTAGAAGGTTTATAGTATCAAGGCTTTTGGAGGAAGAGAATCCTTGTCGATTATCAACACAATGATTCCAAGCAGGTCAATTTTTGCTGAGAATATTATATAACAGAACCCACTTCACCTCCATTATACCGACAATGATCTTCCTTACTTCAACCTTGTGCTTCTTAGTAAAGTTGAAAATACTGAGCCAAGAACAGACAGTGACAATGCCAGAGACTCAGGTGTACCTATAGGTGCCTTCAGACAACATCAGCCACCCAGGCTAAAGTCCTGGTTTAAAACATCCCAACGTGAATGAATCTCAAAAACCATATGCTGAGCAAGTGAAGCCAGATCAGAAGGGCACCGACTGTATTATTCAACTTACATGAAATTCTAAACTGGGCAAAAGTCATCTCTAAAGATAAAAAACAGATCCGTGGTGGCCTTGGGGTGGGAGATGGGGATACTTTTGCAAAAGCCTAGGAGGAAACTTTCTAGGGTTTTAGAATTGTTATCTATCTTTATGGGGGTGGTAGTTAAACAAATGTATACATTAATTAAAAGTCACTGAACCCTTGACTAAAAATGTCTGCATTTTATTGTATGTAAATGATACCTTAATAAGGTTGATTACAAAATGAACCAAAACCAAAACAAAGCAGAAGAAAAACCTCTCAAGACCTCAAAGGAAATACACTGTTTTCTTCCAGGGTACCAGATTGGAAATGAGGCATTGGTCTGTTCTACCCTCAGATCATCCCTAGGATTATCTAGTCTATTTTAAAGCACTAGAGTCCCCTATCAGGAAAACTCACCCTATGTTTAATTACTTTGATTTCTTCTCTGCCTCTTCTCCCAAGACAGTGAAGCCATTCACGGAAGGAAAACCAGCTTTTTCCAACTTTGCATCACCACATATTCTTTCCAAAGCTATTATTTATGGAATGAAATTTGGCTACACTTTGTAAAAACCTAGCTTTTTGAGCCTTACAAATCTTAACAGTTAACCTATTGCCTCCACTGGAATTTGGAAAAAAATTATTTTGAAAAGGAATAGCTGAGACTTGACATTTTTTTGTGTGTGATTTTCTCTTCCCCTAAGAGAGAAGTGAGTAGGAATGAAACACATACATAAAGAAAAATAAATTATCTTGCTGCCTTTGCATGGTTATAATTTATAGGAGGCCCTTTTCAACAATAATCTATTATCAGAATCAATAAAATATAATCTCCATGAAGGCCAGGCCAGGATATTTGTCTCTTTTTCAGCAGATTGCAATACAAACTACATTCATGGATATGCTTCTTGATGATCTTTGTAATACTGTAACCGTTGACCATTTCCTCATGCCTCTTCCCCTTAACTTCAACCTGGTTTTTCACCAATGACCTCACATCTCCTTCTCTATCACTTGGTTGTGGGCCTCTTTTCCAACTCCAACTCCAACTCGCATTTCACTCTGGCACCAAAGGAAGACTCACACCTTCCTGCTTTTTAGTGATACCTCAAGGTCATTACCATATTGTGATCACCCTGAATAGCCAGACAATTGTTATTTCAGAGCCATCTGACAGTTTGTAGCTCTAAAAATTAACTAAGGACCATATTTGTCAAAAATATCCTAGTTTAAGATTTTGGTAATACAGCAACAGTAATTCCGAAGTCATTTATGACAATCAGTGTGGGAAGCACCCTCCTTCAGGAAGACCCTTTGCCATACAATACTCTTTCCCTGTCTGGTAATAAGGAAGAATGGCCGTGGAAAGTAACCTTTTGTGGAAAGAAATACTTGGCTTTGAGAAGGCTTGAAGTTCATACACTTTTCTTGAATTAGATTCCCCATTAATTACTTTATCCACAAAGAGGTAATTATCAGAGTTATGTAAGCAATTAAGGAGATGCTACTCCACATTCTTTCAGCTTGTTGACCTTTCTCACTTTATTTCATGTGGCTATCTGAAACATCAGTGATTTACATGCCTTTTTTTTTTGACAGATTTCTGTGTGTGTGTGTCCCCATGATGAAAACATCATTAAAGTAAAATATCATGAATAGACTCTTAAGAAGCAGAGTCTACTTAAAGTCCTGGAAAATATGAAAGCACTAATATTCATGGACAACTCTACACTCTGAAAGTTACTCCAAATTTTGCTGACCTCTCTTTTGTCTAGGAGTTTTTCAAATTTTCTACCATGATCATTTGTTAGTTTTATAATTACATAATAAAGGCATTACATCATACAATCTTTTGTTATCCATTGCAGTTTTAAAACTATTCCTTTCCTTGTCCTCAGCAGATATGTCATAGATTATTAGTACACGAGCAAAGACTTTCAACGTTAACAGTACTTTATAGTGAGAAGAACTATACTGAGCTATCTCTATCCTAAGACAATGCACTAGGAAAGCACTAGGAATTCTTAAGCACTAGGAATACAGAGACGATCAAGGGGCAAGTTCCTTGCCTTCGAGTATACATAATCATTATAGCAAATGCTTAAATAGCACTTAGTACGTAACTCACCACAGCAGTCTTATTATCCTCCTTTTTAATAGATGAGCAGAGGAAGCCACAGGGAAGTCATAGGGTAAAGCCAGAATTTGAACTAGGTAGACTAGTACACTCTCCACGGCTTTAACTACTACATTAAAAAAATATATATATATATAAGTTTTATATATATATATATATATATATGTATATAACTCCAAGTATTCCAAAGTTACAAAACACTTATCTACCAAAACTCAAAAAGGAGCACACAAACTTGCATAGAAAATAAACATGTGGGCTTCCCTTGTGGCGCAGTGGTTGAGAGTCTGCCTGCCGATGCAGGGGACACGGGTTCGTGCCCCAGTCCGGGAAGATCCCACATGCCGCGGAGTGGCTAGGCCCGTGAGCCATGGCCGCTGAGCCTGCGCGTCCGGAGCCTGTGCTCCTCAACGGGAGAGGCCGCAACAGTGAGAGGCCCGCATACCGCAAAGAAGAAAATAAACATGTAAAAGTTCATAAATAAACCACAATATAACCTGCTCCACATAATATACTGACTGCAGTGTCCTGGGCCTCTCCCATCCTTAGGTAGCCGGAAATTACAACAAAATAATACTTTTCACCTTTGGAAGCCACACCATCTCTCATACCAACCAACCAATTACTTCCTTAGAATTGGAAATTAACCTGAATATCATAAAATATATATATATATAGCATTAGTGATGTAGAATCTTTGTTTAAAGACAATAACTTCAATAGCAGAGGGAACTTTACCATTGCAGGCTTCCGATAACCTCTATATTTCTCAGATTTCATGCTAAATCATAAAATGCCATATTGTGTCTGAAGCTATTTTTTCAATAGTCCATTTTCTTAAATGGACTAGCAAAGCCGTAAATACTGAGGAACATTTTGGCTCCCAAATCCTAAAGCCATTCTGATTATGCCTGGGTGATCATGGGGACGTCATCGGAACTACCAGAGGACTGGCTGAAATACCAGTGTTCTGGCCAGCTTACAAATTAGAAATTATACAGAATCCAATTTTATTTTTTTGTTAAGTAATTCCTATGAGGCTTTTGAGATGTCACTGTAAAGTCCTTTCATGTGTAATCTTTATCCATTAGATAGGGAACAATGCCAATCCCCGTCATAAATACTGTCACAACCTGACACTGAAAATCCATTGCAGGGCATAGGACCTGCAAATAGGATGTGAATCACACACATCCACTCATTCAGACAATCCACAAATATTCATTTTTAAGTCTACTATATGCCAATAATGTACCGGCCTCTCAGATGCTAAACCATGCTAAATGCTGAAACAGACATACTCAGTTTGGGCCCTCCTGGAACTTATTACCTACAGAAGTGCCTTCATTGTAAACGGTCAGGTCTCAGCCAATGCTATTATCATCAGCAGGTGACCAAATGATACAGCTTGCTTCCCTTCAGAGGTACAAAACAGTTCTTACATCTGAATGGGATGCAAAGAATAATCTGACTTCTGTTCACCAGGGGATGAATTGAACTGTCCTTGCAGAAGAGATAACAGATGGTGTGAACCCCAGATCCTAGAAACGGGCCAGGCACACGATAAGTGTTCAGCTTTTCACAAACAAATGAACAATCACTTCCTCTCCTAGATCTTTACACCCTTCCTCTGTTGGCTACTTTCTCTCAGCTTATAAACATCCTCAAATATACCCACTTAAAAAAACTCTCAGACCTATGATTCTTTGGATATTCTTGTGGATAACCTAAGTCTCTACCATGCCTTCAAACACCTGTCCTCCCAAAAGCCCACATCTGTACCTTGGGCCCAGACCTGTCTACCAGGCCCCTCTAAAGCACTGAAGATGAAGGAAGATCCTCTCGCCACCCCCAATCCCTTTCTACTGTGCTCTGTATCTCTCAAAAAGATGCAGCTGTAAACTGTCACCCACGCTTGCTGCCCTCCCTTTTCTAACTGGTCACCAGGCCTCACCCATTCTCTCTCAGATCTGCAAAACCCGGTCCCACCTTTTATAACTTAAGTGGGACCCTTAGATTACAATTCACCCAGCACCCAATCAACTGCCTTCCACATGGAGGTCCAAGTGAGCCTCTAAACCAGAATTCCAAATCACTGTTCTTTGGTGTTTCCCGCAGCCTTCAGGATAAACATCCAAACTTCTGACAGGACAAACAAGGCGCCTTTCTGTTGGGCCCCGCTAAGTTTTCAGTATCGACTCTCATTTCTTTCCCAAACCCTGAGTTCCAGTCCTGTACATTAGTTTTGCCATATTTTCTTACATTTCTCAAACTTCAACACACACTGCTCTCTCCTGCCACCCCAGGAGCTTCTACACATCCTTAGAAAGGATGGCACTTCCTCCAAGAATCCTACCCTGAACTTTCCCTTCCAAGTTTCTGTGCTCTGAAAAGGGGAAAGATGGCGGGGAGGGATACATTAGGAGTTTGGCATTAACATATACACACGACTATATATAAAATAATCAACAAGGACCTACTGCATAGCACGGGGACCTCTACTCCATATCCTGTAACAAACTGTACGGGGAAAGAATCTGAAAAGGAATGGATATATGTATAACTGAATCACTTTACTGTACACCTGAAACTAACACAATATTGTAAATCAACTATCCTCCAATATAGAATAAAAATTAAATCAAAGAAAAAGGAGATTCTGTGCTCTATAGCAGCAGAACTCACTTCTTCCAGAGCACTGACTCCTGTGCTTGTGTTTACTTGCTGCCCAGTAGAAGGGAAGATTACCTAGGGCAGAAGCATCGTCTCCAGCAGCCCTTGGTTCTGACAACTCATTCAAGTGCCAGGATACTTTACACACATAACCTGCTTAATTAATTCTAAGAACCCACAGAAAGAGTGGTTTTTAATGTCATTTCACAAGTGTGGGGATTGTAGTGCAAAAGAAACCTGTCCAGGCCACAGAGAGCATCAGCCCTGGAATTCAAACCCTAAGCTGCCTTGACACCGGTGCTCTTTCCACTATATATGATACACCTATTGAAAAAAAATTTTTTTTCCCTGAGCCCTGTTTGAATGGAAAGGAAATGAAGCTGGGATATATCCATTTCCTAATCGCGTTGGTGCGTACCAGGCAAAGTCATTCAACAGACCAGGTAACATCTGTGCAACAATTAACGATGCTCCAAACTGTGCTAAGTGTTCTACTTTGTAGAGTCTAGAAGCATTAACACAGTGCATCCTTGTAACCGCCACAGAGGCTGGGTCCTGTGAAGCCCATGCTACAGATGAGAACACTGAGACCTTGAAGCCTTAAGGCACTCGGCCGGGGTCACCAAGCTGGCAGGAGTCCTAGGCCGCACGCCCCGTCTAGTGCACGTACACCCGGTCACTGGGCACCGGTTCTAGTGCCCACCCTCCACCTTTAACCATTTAAAACCCCGCTTCTCACCGCCCACACGAAGGCCCCTGGAAGCGGGAAGTACAAACCTGTCTCGACAAGCCGTGGCTGGAAGAAGCTCTGGATACAGATCAGGGGCAGAGGGTGCTCAGGAGCGGCGCCCAGTCTACCCGCGGCGGCAGTCGGCGTTAAGTCCAGCAGGCCCTCCCTCAGGGAAGCCCGCACGGAGGGCAGAGGCACCGAGTCCTGCAGCGCGCACAGGTCCTCAGAGCGCGAGAAGGAGTCGGCCGCGCTGTCCGGGCGCAGCTTCACCGAGTGATCATGGCCTGAGCGCGGCCTCGGGGACGCTGGCTGCAGACAGGATGCCCACATCCTCCTGTGGGTCCCGGCTCGCCTCCCGGCCCCTCGGGCGCCCACCGCCCGGCCGCTGCGGCCCGAAGACATAGGGCCACGGGCCCAAGCTAGGCCGGGCCCTCCATGCCGCGCTCCGGAGCCCACGCGCGGCCTGGTGTTGGCGCGGGCATCAACGCCCTCCCGAGCCGCGGGGTTGCGGTTTAAGCCTCCGGGCGGGCCCGTGGGGGCGGGGCTCGAGGACTTCTGCGCGCTCGCCGTGCGTCCGCACGCAGACCCGCCTCCCTTGACGACGCGGCTTGAGGAGCAGCACGCAGACCCGCCTCCCATGACGACGCGGCCTGAGGAGCGGTGTCGGCAGCTTCGAGACTAGGGCAGCGCGAAAGGTAGGGGGTGTGGAGAATTTGGGGCTTCCAAAAAGCGTTTGCTGACTGATCCAAACAAAAGTGAGACATGGTTGTATCAGCGCATTTTAAAAGTAGTTAAACTCCCGCAAAGTGTCTGTGCTCGCCCCGCCCAGGAGAGAGCGTGAACTCCGTGAGGGACACAGGAAAGGCTGAGTGAACGTCTGCCTGTGGTCCCTTACCTGGTGCACAGGTGTGTGAATTTCTGCGGAGAGCTCTTAATTTCTGTCGTTTCTGCTGACTTGACACGGTGGTTGGCAAACGGTGACGTGTTCCGTGCATTCAGGACATGATCGTGGTTCCTAATAATCACTTTTTTTGTACTGACACCTCCACAGAGAATTTACTACTGAATATCCACTTTGCAGAAGAGAAAGTGAGGCGTAGGAAGTGAAGTGACTGAGTAAGAGGAAGGACTCAGACAATTGGTGTTAGTAAATTAACCCTGCAAGGAGGCCGTTAGCCTGCGGTGGCTCTAGCGATGCGGTCGCCCACTTAAAGCAACCCAAATCTAAGCCTGTCAGCGCCTCAGGGTGACGAACACCGCTGAGGACACCCAGTCACAAACCACCAACTAGGCGTTAAAGCCATAGCAAATCACTCGTTTCCTTGCTTTGCTTCTGCCCTTTTAAAATAAACATCTCTGCAGCTCCTGTGGCTGGAGTGCTCCTCACCTCTTCCGCTTTGTGGTGCGTGAGTTGAATCTATTTTTGCGCACATAAAGTGTTAAAATTTTAAATATGCCTCAGTTTGTCTTCTAAGATTGGCCGTAGAAGTTGGATTTGTGTCCAGTTTCTAGAGCAGTGGTCGTCCTCTGGTCAGGCCTTAGGCGTTACATGTACAACGTTCCTCTTCTACCACCACCTTCTGGATGCCTCCACCCACTACCAGCTCCCACGCATCAGTTCCCCTAGATGTGGTCAGCAATGGCTTTTACATGCAGCGTGCTCACATTATAACATCGCAGACACTCCTCCGTCCTCCAGCCAGCGTGTGAAGTGAAACATTACCATTCCTGTTGAAGAGTCTCTGGTGTGACCACTTTCCCAAACACAGCCACTCCCCAGCTGACCCTGGGTAACCACTCTTCTGAACTTGGTCTCCATCACTGGCATGGATGTCTTTCTATGTAGGCTACATGTTTAAGTATTCTTAAACTGCATATCGTATTCTATTTTGTTTTCTCTTGTTACTTGCTTTACTTAGTGTTATCTTTGCTAGGTTCATCCATGCTGACACGTAAAGATCTGTCTAGATCATGTACTTTCCTCGCTACGTAGGATTCCCGTGTAGGGAAATACAATAATTTATATGTGCATTTTCCTGTTGATGGACATTTAAATTGTTTCGAATTTTAAGTATGATTTCTTTTTTAAAAAAATTTTATATCCTTTATAAAGGTTACTTTACATTTACAGTTATTACAAAATATTGGCTATATTCCCTGTGTTGTACAATACATCCTTGAGCCTGTCGTACACCCAGTAGTTTACATCTCTCACTTCCCCACCCCTGTATTGCCCCCTCCTGCCCCTCCGCACTGGCAACCATTAGTTTGTTCTCTATATCGGTGACTCTCCTTCTTTTTTGTTATATTCATTCAATTGTTGTATGTTTTAGATTCCATTTATAGGTGATATCCCACAGTGTTTCAGAGTTCAAAAGACTCTCACGACAGAAGCCAAAAGGTAAGAGCCATTTTACATTGATAAAAAGCATTTTAACTATGTAGAAGCAGAAAATGAAAAGAAAGAACTTTGCATTACATTTAATAAAAGCTTAGGGAGATCTTTGTGGTGTATTAGTGAACTTATTTGTGGAAATTTAGCCATGTACATTGTGTTGGAGAGGCACCAAGAGTTCAAGAACTCTCACAATTTGAGTACACGATTGCCTTACTTGTAGGCATGGTGGCAGCCATTTACATAACAATGATTTGGAGGATGTTGTGTTAGTCAGCTCTTGCTCTGATAATGCTTTGGAACAAATCGACCCAAAACTCAGTTCCATAAACAAGAATTTATTTTTCTTGGACCTATTGGCTAGCTGCAGTGGCTCTCTTTTAGGCCTCTAGATGGCTGGTTTTGCTCCGTGTTTTGGGTCACTTTGAGGTCTGTAACACACACCTTCCTCTGGAGCCCAACTGTGAGGCCGCGGCTCCCAGGCCCTGTCTTCTCACAAAGTTCACTGAAACATAGGAGGTGAGCCCAACTGCACAAGCCTATTTAAGGCCTCTGCTGCTCATTGAAGGCCATCATGTCTGCTCACACTTCATTGGCCAAAACATGTCACAGATCTAAGCTGTATTTAGAATATGTGTATTTGTTTAAAGTTGGGTGCCCTCACAGAAGAATATTGCCTTTTGGACAGTGTTACCTTAGCATTTTCACTGGCATTTGCAAACGTGATAAACGCCGTGTGCACTTTTTCACCTTTGAGAACTTTCTGAAATTGTGGGACCATTTCTATTGGAAAAGAGGAAGGTACACTTTAGAACTCAACTCTAGTTATGGCATTGTTGGGAGAAGAATTAATGAGATAAGGGCAATACAAGTGAAAGATTTGGGATCACATATTCATCATTAACATTAGCATTCTACAGAACATTCCTGGAGAATTGTGATGCTTGCTTTATGTGATTTCTATCATAAATCATTAGAATTTGACCAAGACACTTCAGTGAAACATACATCATACAGCACATCGCATTTTAGTTTTTCCTACCACTCCACAACTTATCATCAATACTTCACCATAACTCAGAAACAGAAAGAGAAACTGAGTGAGTTCATTGTTAGCAGACGGGCTTCACAAGCAATACTAGTGGAAGTTCTTCAAATGATAGCAGACAGTAACTCAAGCCATAAGAACAAAACAAAGAATGCTGACTAGAGCAGTTGTGTAGGGAATTATCAAAGATACTGTAATTTCAAATTTCTTCTCCTTTCTTCCCTTAACTAATTTAAAAAGTAAGTGCCTAAACAGTATGAATATATTTGGATTGTTCTCTATATAACATAAAGAAATATCATATCTTTGATGATATGGCACAACGAAGGCAGTGAGAACAAAGCTGTGTTAGAATAAAAATGACAGTAGATCATAAGCTGAATCCGCAGGAAGAAAGGAAGAGAACCAGAAATGGTAAATAGATTAACCCGACAAACTCAAAAATATTTATTTGCTCAACTTTCTTCTCTAAGCTCTTTGAAAAAATAAGCTTGTGAGAAGTAATTATTATAATAATATGTTGTTAAGTATGTAACATATATAAATGTAATAAAAACAAAAAAGAGGGGAAGGCATACAGCTCTATAAAAGTACAGTTTCTGTTTCTATCTGGAATGAACCTAGTAAAAATCTGAAGAGATTCTGAGATGTATTACATAAGCCCTAGTGCAGCCATTACTCAGACAATGTGGTTAAAAATCATTAAAGGAATTACATGTTACAGTAGAAAATATCTACTTACTATAAAAGGAAACTGGAGGAACAATAACAAAAAAGCAAAAACATGAGACATGTAGAAAACCAAAGGTAAAATGATAGACATAAATAAATCCTACCATATCAATAATAAAAACTAAATGTAAATGAATTAAACAATACAATCAAAAGGCAGATATTGTCGAACTGGGCATTAAAAACTGTTTTCTATAGGAGACACTGCTTGGATTCAAAAGTCTAATGTGTACAAAGTAAAAGGATGAAAAGCTATACATCATGCAAATAGCAACCGTAAGCATTGCTGAAGTGGCTATACTAATACCAGAAAAAATAGACTTTAAAACAAACAAAAAAGTTACTAGCTATGAAAAGGGACATTTTATGATAAAGAAAGGGAAGATACAAAAATCTTTACCATATTTGCCGTGAATAAGGTAAAACCAAAATAAACAAAGAAGAAAATACCAAAATCCATGAAGAATTGAAGGAAGAAATAGATAATTGCACAACATTAGGTAGAGGCTTCAGTACTCCACAGTCAAAAATGGATAGAACAGTTAGGCAGGAGATCAACAACGATATAGAAGACTTGGACAAGACTATGAATTAACAAGACCTAATAAATGTTTACAGAACACTCAACCAAACAGTAAAATACTCATCCTGCTCAACTACATGTGAAACGTTTTCCAGCATAGATGACATGCTAAGCTGTAAGAGGAGAGATTGAAACCCACATACATTGCTGGTGGGAATGTAAAATGGTGCGGCCATGTTACAAAACAGCTTGAGAGTTCCTGCAAGTGTTAAACATAGAGTTACCCTATGACCCAGCAGTTCCACTACTAAATATATACCTAAGAGAAATAAAAACTTATGTCTGCACGAAAGCTTGTACGTGAATGTTCATAGAAGCATATTTCTAAAAACAAAAGGTGGAAATAATTCAAATGACAACCGGATAAATGAATAAACAAAATGTGGAATATCCATACAATAGAATAGCATTCAGCTATAGAAAGGAACGATCTACTGATCCATGTTACAACATGGATGAACCATGAAAGCATTATGTAAAGTAAAAGCAGCCGCTCACAAAAGATCACATATTGTACGGTCCCATTTATATGAAATGCCCAGAATAGCAAATCTGTAGAGACAGGAAGTAGATGAGTGGTTGCCTAGGGCTGAGAGGGTTGAGGAGATTGAAAAAAGCTTGTTAATGTGTAATGGGTTTTTTGTGGGGGGACAGAAATCTAAAATTGGATTGTTGTGATGCTTACACAAGTCTTTTAGTGGTTACACTCAGAACCACTGAATTGTATACATTAAAGTGTTGAAATTATGGTATGTAAATTACATCCCAATAAAGCTGTTAAAATTATGATAATTTATAAATGTGAAAATTCATCAAAAATGACAAATTCTTTAAAAATGCAAGCTAACAAGACTAACCCAAGAAAGAAAAAATATCTCAAAAACCTATATCTACTGCAAAAGTTGTTTGTATAATTAAGTACCTTTACAGAAAATGATTTCCAGGGATAAATGGCTTTCCAAGTAAATTCTTCCAAATATTTAGGGAAGAAATATTGGTAATCTTACATAAAAATCTTCCAGGAAACAGAAAAGTATATATTGCTCAAAATATTTATAAGGCCAACATAAGCTTCAGGTCAAAACTAAAAAGAATATTACAAGAATAGAATCACAGGCCAGTTTCTCTTTTGAACATGCATGCAAAATGTGTAAACAGAAGCACAAACTGTATCCATGGTATGTACAACAATCATATATCACAATCAAAGTAGCTTTATTCTAGTAATGCAAGGTTGGTTTAACGTTCAAACATGAAACTGATCCCAGGAATGAATTAGAGTGGGAAAAAAAGTCATTTAAAACAGAAGTCTTGGGACTTCCCTGGTGGTCCAGTGGTTAGAACTTGGCGCTTTCACTGCTGGGGCCCTGGGGTCCAATTCCCGGTCAGGGAACTAAGATCCTGCAAGCCATGAGGCAGGGCCCCCCCCACCAAAAAAAAGCAAAAAAAGAAGACTTAACCAGGAGAAGCACAAGATCGAATAAACATAACAGATAACACCTTATGAAAAGTAGTGAAGATTATGGAATATTCTAAAATTTTAAAACAAAAAGAAACATTTAAAGATTCAAGAGGATGTGACAAATACTGTACATAGGCAAAAAAATAAAATAAAATAAAATATACGGATGATGGGAGCCCAAAAATCCAGATGCCCATGTCCTGTCTCTGAAGATTCTCATTCAATGGGTTATGGATTTCCTCTATGTTTAAAAACCTACAGGTGTTATAAAGCAGAAACTAACACACCATTGTAAAGCAATTATACTCCAATAAAGATGTTAAAACACAACCAAACAAACCTACAGGTGATTCTGATATGATTCACAGACAATGTAAAGCTTCTGCTTTACAGGAAATAATACCAGATTATTTTGTTATTTTATAGTTATAGTAACAGGTTGTACTGTTGACCGGTAAGTCTGATGTCAAAATGCACTCCCCACTAGGGATATAAAAGGAACTAATAGTCTGTACGGCTGCTTGGTGGCAGCATGCATGTATTGCAAGGGCAATTATTGTAGGAATCCAAATGAGTGGAACATTTTAGAATTGGAAGACTACATACAGATCATCTAGTCAAGCTTCCAACTATGATAGTTGTGAAAACTAAGGCCCATATAAAAGAAATGATTTATCTCCAAAGAGCGTTAGTGAAAGAGTATGAAATTAAAAATATCTCTGAACTTTTAATTTAGTGCTGTTTTTATTAATCTCATGTATTAGCTTAAACTTCAGTGTGACAGATTTGGGATTGAATTCTTGCTCAGATTTACTGATTGCGTGCCTTTTAGTAAGTTACTAAAACACTTTTTGTTTTTAAATAGATTTATTTTTGGCTGCGTTGGCTCTTCCTTGCCATGCGCGGGCTTTCTCTAGTTGGCGGTGAGCGGGGGCTACTCTTTGTTACGGTGCGCGGGCTTCTCATTGTGGTGGCTTCTCTTTGTTGCTGAGCACGGGGTCTAGGTGTGTGGGCTTCAGTAGTTGTGGTTCACGGGCTCTAGAGTGCAGGCTCAGTAGTTGTGGCGCATGCTCTTAGTTGCTCCGTGGCATGTGGGAGCTTCCCGGACCAGGGCTCAAACCCGCGTCCCCTGCACTGGCAGGCAGATTCTTAACCGCTGCACCACCAGGGAAGCCCTACTAAAACACTTTTAACTTCGCTTTTCACATATGTAAAATGGTGAGCCTTGGCTGATATAGAATATGAGATAACCTAGCACTGTTCTTAACACATACACGTAGTTAACATTTTTTGGCTCTCATCCCTCTTAAACAGCCTCTATCCTCTTAACAATGAAAGTGTGTTTCAGCTAGCAAAGCACCCCAGAGCTGACCACATTCTGGCAAGAGATACAGGATTCTTTTTCTTGCTGGTGGTTCTTTATACCTGATATTTGAACTGCACTGAAACATGAACATTTCTTGTTTATACTATATTAATGGATTTGATAGATGAATTTTAAAAAGTAATATGCAGGGAAAAAAAGTAATATGCAGGAATTGAGCTGCCTTACTCTCAAGAAATATAATTCGATAGTGGTGGCTAAAACGATAAACAGTGTTTGCACAGGGAGTCCATATTGGATGTGAACTACCTGTACTCCCATTCGTCTATTAAGAATAAATAGAATCCTTTCAAAATCTGTTTTAAAGTGCAGTTATTTCCTTCTGACTCATTTAAGTTACCTGCAAGAAAAAGACGGTCTCCTGAATCCTTGCTTAAAAGGCTTTTAATATAAAGCAGATAATTTTTTGCAACATTTCCCAAACTTTTCATTATCAAATTGGCTGAGGCTTCTCAACGATTATCACTTCACAACAATATCTCCCTTTTCACCTTTTTTAAAAGAATTGGCCTCGTAGATGTGCCCTTAAAACAGAGCTTCACTCTCAACTTATTTTAAATTTTGTATTCAAACAGTATGAAGAAAACAGGATCAGGGAGTTCAGCCATAAAAGTGAATGGATTACTGATACATGCTACATCATGGATGCAACTAAGTGAAAGAAGTCAGGCACGAAAGGCTCTATATTGTATGGTTCCATTTATATGAAATGTCCAGCAGCGGCAAATCCACACACACGGAAAATATTATACATTAGTGGTTTCCAGGGGTTTGGAAGAGAGGGAAATAGGGAATGACTCCTCAAAATGGGTGTATGTTTCCTCTTGGGGTGATGAAAATGTTTTGTAGTTGGACAGTGGTGGTAGTTGCACAACATTGTGACAGTAGTAAATTCCACTGAATGGTACAGTGAATTGTAAAATGATCAAAATGGTGGATTTTGTGTTATGTTCATTTTACTACGATAAAAAGGAGAAAAAATTAGGGAAAGACTTGGAGTTTGGGAAACTAAGGTGAACTGGTCAAGAAAAAGACAGCTCTACCGTTCAGTGTTCTCTCAGCTCTCCCAGTGCATTAATCCTCAGCAAAAAGTAGCCTGAACTTGTCGATGATAGTCATTCAACACAGTCCAGGGAAAAGTAAATAAAATAAAACCCAAGTCTTCTTCTTTAGCACGTCTATGAAAGGTTAACTTGCTGCTCAGCCACATGGACATTCATGAAATCGTTTCACTTTAGGTGTCCTCTACTTCAGTACTTTACTCACAGCTCATTCACACATGTAGGCAACAGCATTCCTTAATTGGATGGAATCTGCAGTGCTGGTTGTGATCGGTCTCATGAAAAGAAAAGGGAAGGCGGAAAAAGCCTCCACATTGCCTTGGTGGTCTTGACGAAATGGATGCAGAAGACAGCTTGAGTGTCAAACTGGAAACTGTTATTTTCCTTTTCCTTTTCTTTTTATCTTTCCTATCAGGTCTTCTGCCCACTTCCCACCCCCTTCTCTCAAACAGGAAAGACACCAATTAGCTGCTTTTTTGTGTTTTTGGTAAAACACCTATTGTTTTGCGTTTCTTGTTGTTCGGTGAACATTATTGTTTTTACTGCCAAATGAGCTTCAGTGGTTGATGTAGGGGGTCTCTTGGGAACTTAACGTTTTCCAGTTTAAGTGGAAAAGCGTTTTTGTTTGAATTGGCTTTTACTGGGTGCTTCAAGGTTTGCTCTTGGCTCTTTGAAGGGGGACTAAATAGCACTGTGTTTCCTTTGAGGTTCCAATGAAGAAAGGATCCTATGTCCTGGGCACTTTTTGTTGATTTTGCTGTGTGTCCTCTCTAATAGCCAGAGGCAGATTCCAGGAAAATGACATATAAATGAATATAAGTAATCTAATATTTTTACAATTTGCTTTGGCCATACTCCTGGTCTTATTCTACTTGTAGCAGATGGCTTTAAAGAGCATTAGCTATGTATATATTAAAAATAATATAAATGTACCAATATTAAATATTATATTGATGTATAAATGTAATATACTAATATTTATATTAGTGTATAACAATTATGTATTATATTAATATATATTTTTGCCTAGCATATATTATAGACAAAATATATGAGTAATGAAATGTATTTCTATGGTTAATATGTTCATAATATTAATATGATATATCCTGTAATATTGATTATAAAACAATTATATCATAATATAGAAATATATAATTATTATTATCTGATATAATACACTATAGTTAATATATTCTATATGACACAATATATAATGTATTAGTATAATTGTATTATATCATATAAATATAATACATATATAAAACTATGTATCTTTTAGTTATACATTACAGATACGAGTATGTATAGCTATTTATAATTTTATTGACATAGGAATCTGGTCATCATAACAATTGATGTAAAAATATGCAATATTTTCAATCAAATGGGCCTTAACCTCACTACCTACACATAACTACTTTTAAAATCTTGAACCCTGTCTAACTCATGCTTCCATATCTCTCAACCTGCTTTTCTACACATGCACGTAGACACACATTTATACACGATATATATGTATACTACCAGTTTTCAGTTCAATGTATGTAAGTATATAATGTATAATGATATTCCTGTGTATGTATACAAATATAAATCAAAGGTATGTGTATAGGTATGTATTTCATATGTTTATATAAATATATCATACAAATAATGTATGTGTATATAAATACATGACTGTATACATACATAAACAGAAATATACTTATTTAAACAAAAGGGACCTAAATAAACATAGTTCTCTAAGAATAAAAAGTTATGTCTCACTCTTTCAATAACAGTTTATAGTTTTCTACTGTATGTGCTTCTATAATTGTTATGAACATTTCCCATTTTTGTTGAATGTTAAGTTGTTTTAATTTTTTGCCTTTTTTTGTTTTTTGTTTGTTTGTTTGTTTTGGTACGGAGGCCTCTCACTGTTGTGGCCTCTCCCGTTGCGGAGCACAGGCTCCGGACGCACAGGCTCAGCGGCCATGGCTCACGGGCCCAGCCGCTCCACGGCATGTGGGACCTTCCCGGACCGGGGCACGAACCCGTGTCCCCTGCATCGGCAGGCGGACTCTCAACCACTGCGCCACCAGGTAAGCCCAGTTTTTTGCCATTATTAATGAAGTTCTGAAGAATACGGTGGGCAAGATTACTTGAAAAACTCTCCTAAAAGAAAAGCGTTAGGTATGCTAGGTTAAATGTACACAACTTATTTTTAAGTGCGTGGTTGATTTTGGAAGTGTGCAGTCGAAATGTCCAGGACCCATGAAGGAAGGGTGGTACATGTGTGAGAGTTATAGCTATATTAAGAGTGGATGAAGATCTTGATAGCTTAGAACAGAAGCTGGAAATCCTGTTTTTATGGAGCGAAATGGCAAATATTTTAGGCTTTGTAGACCAAAGAGGCAAAATTGAGGATATTATTTAGGTACTTAGGTAACCATTTAAAATGTTACCAGTTAAAACGTGAAAATTATTCATAGCTCATAGGCCATAAAAATAGGCAGCTGTCTGGATTTGGAATACAGGCCGTAGTTGAATGACACACCTGGTATAGAGACTTGTTTTTAAATGGCCATGACCACATGGGAGGCAGGAGGTAAGACTCCATCCCTACTAGATGGGAAGTTAGAACTAAACCTATCTATCCCTGGCTTCACGTTTAATGAAAGGGTGTGCCAGGAGAAAAACATATCTGCTGGCAAAGGGAGACTAAGAGCAAATTCTCTTGGCCTCTGCTCTGGGTAGGAAACAGGTAGGAAATCTTGAGAATTCCGAACCGCAGATCTGTGTTCACAGTGTTTGGGTTGCAAATTTATTTGCGGTCTTGCAAACAGAAGCTAAGAAATTAACTAAAAATGCTCCCAAATCGGTGGTATTCCAAACACAAAACTAAACCCTTTCTGGAGAGGTAGACCTTCAACACAGGCCTATAGCGTTCCCACAGATAAAGTTTAGCTAAACGTGAGCTCATGATCTAAATTTACACAATAATGAAGAAATCAGCTACAAGTGGAGAGAATCAGCAAAAACAATCAATAGCAGAATTAGATTCGCAAGGCCATCCATCAGATGTTGGAATAATCAGGTGCCAGGCAGAAAATATACATAAAACTAGAACTGAAACAAGGAGCAAGGATGTTTTAAAAGACTGGGTAGGATCTTTCAAACATTTTAAAGTACATGTCATTGATAAAGCTAAAAAACTCGAAGGTCGTGTAATACAGCAGATTAATCGTGGAGAAGAATGAAATTATGCTGTTTTTAAAAATATGGCAGATCAGATTTCCTGCCTAATTATATAAGTTGATTTATCTTAAAAAATACACAGTATTTTAAAGACTTATTGGCTGTAAAATAAGTTAAGGGTATTTCAAAGGGCTTCTCTGCAAAGAGAAGTGAGAAGTAGCAAAACACAGGAAAGTCGAGGGGAAAAAATGTCAATATATACATTGCTATAGGGTGAACTAAGCCTTAGGCCAGCAACTATGAGGAGGAGCTGACCCTTAGATACGTACAACTAAGCTGGAAACCTTCAAAAGTCTCAACTATTTATAAGTCAAAAGATTTATTAAAATTAATAACAAGTGTTTTAATTGACATCAGAAGAGTAAAAAAATAAACCTGGGAACATAGAAAAATAGACAATAAAGTATGAGCAGAACTTAAGAAAAAAGAAAAAAGTAAAAATTGAGGTGATTAGTAAGTCAAAAGAATATTCTTTGAAAAGATTTAAAAAAAAAACTTTGATTAAGCAAAACAAAAACGTAAGTAAACAATATAGGAAAGAATCAGGAACATGTTATAGCAGAGAGTACAAACAGAGAATATATGAAATGCCAGTAAATTGAACATTTCTGGAAAGTGGACAATTTCCTAGCTCCTAAAGTTTACCAAAAACTGAAAAAAGAGGAAATTGTAGCTGAAGTTCTTGCACCAGTAAAGGAATAAGTCAATAGTTTACAGTTTTACCAAGAAAATACCAGACAAGGCCAGATCATTTGGGAGGTGAAATTCTATCCAACTCTGTTAAACAGATAAACATCAATATAACAAAGAAAAACTTCTAGGGAGTAGCAAAGGAAGAATCCTCCTTTATTCATCTATGAAGTCTATATAATCCTAATACTGAAAATAGATTAGGACTGTAAGGAAAAAAGAAATTTACAGGTCAAATTACTTGTAAAATAAAAAGGAAAAACTTTTAAACTAGATATAGTACCAAAGTTCACTAGAGAAGAAAAAGCACGAGCAAGTTAGGTCATCCAATGTAGTTATGTCAAGAAATATATCAATAGATTGAAATAACCACATTTTATTCTTCATCTGTCTCTTTAAAAAACTGGTAAAGTACTTACATTGATCTCT
>NW_022983473.1:0-51004 GCF_011762595.2 Tursiops truncatus | reverse complement strand
AGATGCTAAAGGCCCCCTAGGTAACTGAACCCTCAGGAGAAACAATCGTCATCTATTCTTTTTCTGTTGTTTCAGTATCTTGGTAAAGAGTCATTTCAATATGTTTGGTTCTGTAGCAGAGGTTCTGTGAAGTGCTTATCTTCCTCAGAGGTCCAGAAAGCCTGCGAGTCTGTGGGTAAAGATGGGTAAGGAGAGAGAGGGAAGGAGGCTAGATAGAGGCTCAGTGCTGAGATAAGGACAGTGTTCTAAAGCCTCCTGGGGGTGAGGCTGGGGTGCACAAACACCCACGACTAATCTAGACAGAAACTGAATAATCAAGGGGACGACCAGTGTGAAGTCATGTGGTCACCTCTCCCTCTAGAAATAAACATTGCCCTCAGTAAGTCTCCCCCCTGCCCCAGAAGAGCATTAGGAAGGTCTGGAGAGGGGGATTATTGCCAGAAATGGAAAAAGCAGGTTGAAGGGATTAGCCTGGAGCAGAGAGCCCAAGAAACCCAAGCCAGTAGATGGAAGGCAGACTTTTCATGGAAGTCTCCAAGCCCACGTCAAGTTCTGGGACCACCAAGTACAAGTCAAAGAGTGCTCATTTAACCCCTTTGGGCCCCCACGGGAGTGGAGGAAGACTGGACAGAGAGGGAGAAGGGGCCATTGATTGAAGGTACAGTATTTACTATGGGATTTAACTCCTCAAAGGCCTCCCAGTAGCTTCAGATCTGCTCAAGAATCCTTCATGTCCTACTGGTTTGCAGCGAGTGGCTCACAGCTTCAAGGCCTCCTCTGCCAGATGGAGAACTATTTCAAACATCCTGCCTCTATTTTGTACTGTAGCGATGGAGACAGGAAACCTGACCCCATTTTCAGGTTCTAAAGAGAAATTCTAAGTACCTGAAAGACTGAGGAACATGGTGGCTTTTATTTAAGATGTGGAGATACAGAGCACATACCTGGACTTGGGCCTGCAGCAGCACCGAATTGCACCAAGAGTTCCCTTTATTTTCTCTCGCATCTCTGTTCCTCCTTTTTTCTCTGCTGGATTAGCCATGGGGACTCCAAGTTCTTCATTGTGTGGTCCTGGTACAAAGATTCTCCTGGGAATTATAAAGCTATTCACCTTCTACATCGAGCACTTCTTATTTTTTTCCCCAGCAACATAAGTCATCCTTAAGAGGGGTCAGGGTGCTAGCTCTTAAATATATTTTAGTCATCCCTTTGTACATTAAATTCTCTTTCTTGGAGACTGCTCCTGACATGGTGTTCACCGTGCTCTCAGCTGGCCTCCTGAAGTTCTGCCCTGCCTTCTCCACCAGGTACAGTTCAGGAGCTGCCTACCTCAGGGTGATAGGTTATCTTCTAGTTGCTTTATTCCTTTCCATTTTACATTTAGAAAGTATAATTGGAATACATAAACTTCTCTGTGACCACAGCTTTATTTGCAACCCACAGGTTTTGTTATGGCATATTTTCATTACCATCCAATTAATAAAATTCTAATTCCCATTGTGACTTTATCTTTGACCTACATAATGATCAGAAGTATGTTTTACATATCCAACTATTTGGTAAAATATTGGTTATATAGTTTTAAATTTCTTGCTTATTCAGAGTCTTGTTTTATAACCAGAATATAGGCAATTTTATAAATGTGCCATGTGCACCTAAAAATTTCTGCATAATATATATATTCCATCATGGTTGGTGCAGTGTTTTATGTAAATTTAGGCCCAAGTTCTTAATGATGGTATTCAGATCTTCTATAATCTGCTGATTTGTTGTTGTGGTTCTATGTTACTGATCTAGGTAATTTAGATTTTTCTATTTCTACTTAGATTTTTGGAATTTCCCTTCATATATTGCATTGAAGTTTAGACTTATAATATATTCCTTGTAAAGTAACAGTGGGTTTTATTATCCTGCCTTATCGCCAGTGATACATTTTGCTTTCAAATCTATGTTAACATTAAAAAATCTTCTTCAATTTTACTTATTGTTGTTATGACATAATTTTTGAATCCTTTCATTTTCAATCTGACTCTTGTCTCTTGTAGGTGGCATAGAATTAGGTTTTTTGTTTGTTTCAATAATCCTTGTCCTTTGAGTATTTACAGTAAATGTATTTTCTTACAGACCGTTTACTCCTTGTTTACTCTTTGTCCCACCTTGTTGTGTTCCTTTTGCTCTTATTTCTTCCTTTGACATTTCTTCAAATTCCATTTTCCCTTATATTAGCTTGTTACTTTTACACAAGTAGCAGTTACACATGTACCATGACTTATTAGCTCTTGTACTGCTTCTCAAGCAATGCTGAGATCTTAAATTTCTTTTACTACTTTTTCTTCTTCCACTTGTTTTAATGCATTCTAATTTTTGATATATTTTATTATTACTCTTTTGTGCTGTTAGATTTTATTTAGTTTTATCCACTTATTTCCGTGATAACTCGGGGTCATTAGTTCAATCAACGTTTGCATGAATAATGCAAATGGAAACAAGACAGGCATGCTTACTGAAACTGAAACTGACATGGCACTGGCTGGAGTAACTGATGAGAGAGCAAGAAAAAAAACAAAAATGAAAACAAACCGTGAACAAGAAACAATCAGTCAAGTTCTGACTTTCTGTACCTAGTTTCAAAAAGAGATACCACAAATCCCAGCAGGAGACTCCAGCATCATTAGCTGTCTTTCTCCTTTGTTTCCACCTTCCTTTCCTTTTCCTTCTACCCTGTATTGTTCCAGGAAGTGATTATAGCTCCGTGCAAAACAAATTCTAATACTTGCTTTCTCTCACACAAACTTCACAATATGTCCATGTGACAAATAGTGTGGAGGTAAAAGACAATTCATCACAGGCACATCTCCTATGAAAATAAAATTAGAAACTAGCTTCTAAACATGCAGAGAGAAGGGCGTGGTGTCAGGCACTAATTTCCTTGCGAATTCCTCTCCATTTCTAATAGACGTTCTTCTTTACCAAGATCCCTTTTTATTGGTGTCCTGTTCCAGACTGCTCCACTCCACCCATCTTCATCCTGTAAAATACATTCACACTCTTTTGTGACCCTACTTATTTGCCCATTAAATAATCAGTCACAGAACTGTCGGAATTAAATACAGAGTGAAATTAAAATACTGGAGTCACTTGGAGGGTTTAAGCAGCTCCACCAGAAAATACTGGGCATGGATTTAAAAGAGGCTGCGTGGGACTTGCTCTTGTCCAAGTTCTTTCTCAAGAAGTATCTGAAATAAGCCTAAATTCAGAGTTAATCAGACTGGCCTGCTTTCTCAGGTGGACTGGAATTCATTGCTCTTTCCCCTCAACTCCCTGATGTCAGTGGCACTTTCCGGAGGGGAGGTGGATTTCTCTGCCTACTGCAGAAGCGCAGTTCCCACCGGGCCCACTCCCTGTCTGAACCCCACACTGGAGGCCAGATGCCAGCCTTCCCAGAACATTTGTGGTCTCCTTTCAGTTTCTGACCTGCTCAGATTGAGTCCCTGTAGACTCTTCCTCAGCTTGAAACCTGATCTTCCACCCCTTCCCTGACCTTGATGGTTACCTTCCTAATTTAGGCCTCAGGTGCTTTAGCTATAAAATGATATAGTTGCCCTTAATTCTAAAGTTTTCTTTCTAAAGCGCTACCATGTGGTGGCTCCTTGAAAATGTTTCTCTTTGCTGGTTTAAATTTTGTGGAGAATTAAAACCCCAGCCACTCTAAAAGACAGTAAGTTACATTGGATAAGGAAAGTGTGCTTTTGTAGTTAGATTAACAGGGATGGAAGATGACTTAATATGTTTTAAGATACTCATGATCCGTTCTCCTGAGAGTCGGGGGAAGAAGGGGAAGGGAGTTAATAAAATACCAAACGACTGTGACAAATTAAGTTCACCAAGATGTAGCTGATTAGTTACTACTTGAATAAGCCACACAAATCCAATTCAAGTTGTCCTTTATTTTTCTAAGAAGGATCCCAGTGAACTGAGTCCCATGTTCAGTGACTCCACGTTCAGTGGCTTAGTCTTTAAAAACTGTTATGTTGCTGGAAGAAGAAATATTGCCCATCAGTCCTAATTGATGTTTAGCTATCACGCACATTTGAAATAAATTTATTACTTTGCCTGATCTCAGTGTAATACATTCCAAAGGGGCAAAGAGCACACGAAAAGTTATGGAGTCTCCATCTTCTACACTGAAGTGTGCAATAAATTACATATTATTTGGCCGTGAAATTCACAAGCCATAGAAACCACGCCATTAGCAATGTATACAGTGGTAAACAGCAGGTAATGAGAATGATATAAAACCAAACAGACTGTGTATGTTGGCACTGCTGCCAATAAAACAATCATTAAATGCATTCATATGCATCTACGCTAGGTAAGCTCTTTAGGGCAATTGCTATGAGTTCTACATACCTGTCAGGATATTATATATAGCCCACTTTCTATGGCGTTTATTCAAAGACTCTGAGAAAGGGTTACTCTGGGTGAATTCAGACCTTTTCTCAATATAGAATTTGGTCAACATGCATTCTGAACAGCAAAATTTCACAGTATTTTCCTACACTAATTGCCACCTCAGCAAATGCAGGATTAAGTATAATGGATTATAAGAAGTTAGAAAGGAAAGATGGAAGAAAAGAAGGAAGGTAGAAAAAAGGTGGGTATGGAGTACTTCAACATTTACGTAAAGAGTGGACCTAAAACTAACCTGAGGTTTCCCTGAGCCATTAGCATACACTATAGAAACTTAAATGAAAAACTAAAAAAAACCAGCAAGGGAAACTCAAAGATTCTTTGTTTTTTCACTTTACTGCATACACACGTCCACCTTAAACAATCTATATGCTTATATCCAATAAGAGAGCATTGTTTTGCAAGGCTATTTGGGTTCTATCAGCATGTAGAGGTCAGACAACTCAACTTTAGCAGAGTTAGCCTTCAGGTGAATAATTGCTTCTTTCAGGTTGTGAGCATTTGAATTTTCCAGAAATGTTTCCCAAAATATGAAAACTAAAAGAAGGGTCCTAGGACAGCGTCCTTTAGAAGGTTTATAGTATCAAGGCTTTTGGAGGAAGAGAATCCTTGTCGATTATCAACACAATGATTCCAAGCAGGTCAATTTTTGCTGAGAATATTATATAACAGAACCCACTTCACCTCCATTATACTGACAATGATCTTCCTTACTTCAACCTTGTGCTTCTTAGTAAAGTTGAAAATACTGAGCCAAGAACAGACAGTGACAATGCCAGAGACTCAGATGTACCTATAGGTGCCTTCAGACAACATCAGCCACCCAGGCTAAAGTCCTGGTTTAAAACATCCCAACGTGAATGAATCTCAAAAACCATATGCTGAGCAAGTGAAGCCAGATCAGAAGGGCACCGACTGTATTATTCAACTTACATGAAATTGTAAACTCGGCAAAAGTCATCTCTAAAGATAAAAAACAGATCCGTGGTTGCCTTGGGGTGGGAGATGGGGATACTTTTGCAAAAGCCTAGGAGGAAACTTTCTAGGGTTTTAGAATTGTTATCTATCTTTATGGGGGTGGTAGTTAAACAAATGTATACATTAATTAAAAGTCACTGAACCCTTGACTAAAAATGTCTGCATTTTATTGTATGTAAATGATACCTTAATAAAGTTGATTACAAAATGAACCAAAACCAAAACAAAGCAGAAGAAAAACCTCTCAAGACCTCAAAGGAAATACACTGTTTTCTTCCAGGGTACCAGATTGGAAATGAGGCATTGGTCTGTTCTACCCTCAGATCATCCCTAGGATTATCTAGTCTATTTTAAAGCACTAGAGTCCCCTATCAGGAAAACTCACCCTATGTTTAATTACTTTGATTTCTTCTCTGCCTCTTCTCCCAAGACAGTGAAGCCATTCACGGAAGGAAAACCAGCTTTTTCCAACTTTGCATCACCACATATTCTTTCCAAAGCTATTATTTATGGAATGAAATTTGGCTACACTTTGTAAAAATCTAGCTTTTTGAGCCTTACAAATCTTAACAGTTAACCTATTGCCTCCACTGGAATTTGGAAAAAAAATATTTTGAAAAGGAATAGCTGAGACTTGACATTTTTTTGTGTGTGATTTTCTCTTCCCCTAAGAGAGAAGTGAGTAGGAATGAAACACATACATAAAGAAAAATAAATTATCTTGCTGCCTTTGCATGGTTATAATTTATAGGAGGCCCTTTTCAACAATAATCTATTATCAGAATCAATAAAATATAATCTCCATGAAGGCCAGGCCAGGATATTTGTCTCTTTTTCAGCAGATTGCAATACAAACTACATTCATGGATATGCTTCTTGATGATCTTTGTAATACTGTAACCGTTGACCATTTCCACATGCCTCTTCACCTTAACTTCAACCTGGTTTTTCACCAATGACCTCACATTTCCTTCTCTATCACTTGGTTGTGGGCCTCTTTTCCAACTCCAACTCCAACTCGCATTTCACTCTGGCACCAAAGGAAGACTCACACCTTCCTGCTTTTTAGTGATACCTCAAGGTCATTACCATATTGTGATCACCCTGAATAGCCAGACAATTGTTATTTCAGAGCCATCTGACAGTTTGTAGCTCTAAAAATTAACTAAGGACCATATTTGTCAAAAATATCCTAGTTTAAGATTTTGGTAATACAGCAACAGTAATTCCGAAGTCATTTATGACAATCAGTGTGGGAAGCACCCTCCTTCAGGAAGACCCTTTGCCATACAATACACTTTCCCTGTCTGGTAATAAGGAAGCACGGCCGTGGAAAGTAACCTTTTGTGGAAAGAAATACTTGGGTTTGAGAAGGCTTGAAGTTCATACACTTTTCTTGAATTAGATTCCCCATTAATTACTTTATCCACAAAGAGGTAATTATCAGAGTTATGTAAGCAATTAAGGAGATGCTACTCCACATTCTTTCAGCTTGTTGACCTTTCTCACTTTATTTCATGTGGCTATCTGAAACATCAGTGATTTACATGCCTTTTTTTTTTGACAGATTTCTGTGTGTGTGTGTACCCATGATGAAAACATCATTAAAGTAAAATATCATGAATAGACTCTTAAGAAGCAGAGTCTACTTAAAGTCCTGGAAAATATGAAAGCACTAATATTCATGGACAACTCTACACTCTGAAAGTTACTCCAAATTTTGTTAACCTCTCTTTTGTCTAGGAGTTTTTCAAATTTTCTACCATGATCATTTGTTAGTTTTATAATTACATAATAAAGGCATTACATCATACAATCTTTTGTTATCCATTGCAGTTTTAAAACTATTCCTTTCCTTGTCCTCAGCAGATATGTCATAGATTATTAGTACACGAGCAAAGACTTTCAACGTTAACAGTACTTTATAGTGAGAAGAACTATACTGAGCTATCTCTATCCTAAGACAATGCACTAGGAAAGCACTAGGAATTCTTAAGCACTAGGAATACAGAGACAATCAAGGGGCAAGTTCCTTGCCTTCGAGTATACATAATCATTATAGCAAATGCTTAAATAGCACTTAGTACGTAACTCACCACAGCAGTCTTATTATCCTCCTTTTTAATAGGTGAGCAGAGGAAGCCACAGGGAAGTCATAGGGTAAAGCCAGAATTTGAACTAGGTAGACTAGTACACTCTCCACGGCTTTAACTACTACATTAAAAAAATATATATATATATGTATGTATATAACTCCAAGTATTCCAAAGTTACAAAACACTTATCTACCAAAACTCAAAAAGGAGCACACAAACTTGCATAGAAAATAAACATGTGGGCTTCCCTTGTGGCGCAGTGGTTGAGAGTCTGCCTGCCGATGCAGGGGACACGGGTTCGTGCCCCAGTCCGGGAAGATCCCACATGCCGCGGAGTGGCTAGGCCCGTGAGCCATGGCCGCTGAGCCTGTGCGTCCGGAGCCTGTGCTCCTCAACGGGAGAGGCCGCAACAGTGAGAGGCCCGCATACCGCACAGAAGAAAATAAACATGTAAAAGTTCATAAATAAACCACAATATAACCTGCTCCACATAATATACTGACTGCAGTGTCCTGGGCCTCTCCCATCCTTAGGTAGCCGGAAATTACAACAAAATAATACTTTTCACCTTTGGAAGCCACACCATCTCTCATACCAACCAACCAATTACTTCCTTAGAATTGGAAATTAACCTGAATATCATAAAATATATATATATATAGCATTAGTGATGTAGAATCTTTGTTTAAAGACAATAACTTCAATAGCAGATGGAACTTTACCATTGCAGGCTTCCGATAACCTCTATATTTCTCAGATTTCATGCTAAATCATAAAATGCCATATTGTGTCTGAAGCTATTTTTTCAATAGTCCATTTTCTTAAATGGACTAGCAAAGCCGTAAATACTGAGGAACATTTTGGCTCCCAAATCCTAAAGCCATTCTGATTATGCCTGGGTGATCATGGGGACGTCATCGGAACTACCAGAGGACTGGCTGAAATACCAGTGTTCTGGCCAGCTTACAAATTAGAAATTATACAGAATCCAATTTTATTTTTTTGTTAAGTAATTCCTATGAGGCTTTTGAGGATGTCAGTGTAAAGTCCTTTCATGTGTAATCTTTATCCATTAGATAGGGAACAATGCCAATCCCCGTCATAAATACTGTCACAACCTGACACTGAAAATCCATTGCAGGGCATAGGACCTGCAAATAGGATGTGAATCACACACATCCACTCATTCAGACAATCCACAAATATTCATTTTTAAGTCTACTATATGCCAATAATGTACCAGCCTCTCAGATGCTAAACCATGCTAAATGCTGAAACAGACATACTCAGTTTGGGCCCTCCTGGAACTTATTACCTACAGAAGTGCCTTCATTGTAAATGGTCAGGTCTCAGCCAATGCTATTATCATCAGCAGGTGACCAAATGATACAGCTTGCTTCCCTTCAGAGGTACAAAACAGTTCTTACATCTGAATGGGATGCAAAGAATAATCTGACTTCTGTTCACCAGGGGATGAATTGAACTGTCCTTGCAGAAGAGATAACAGATGGTGTGAACCCCAGATCCTAGAAACGGGCCAGGCACACGATAAGTGTTCAGCTTTTCACAAACAAATGAACAATCACTTCCTCTCCTAGATCTTTACACCCTTCCTCTGTTGGCTACTTTCTCTCAGCTTATAAACATCCTCAAATATACCCACTTAAAAAAACTCTCAGACCTATGATTCTTTGGATATTCTTGTGGATAACCTAAGTCTCTACCATGCCTTCAAACACCTGTCCTCCCAAAAGCCCACCTCTGTACCTTGGGCCCAGACCTGTCTACCAGGCCCCTCTAAAGCACTGAAGATGAAGGAAGATCCTCTCGCCACCCCCAATCCCTTTCTACTGTGCTCTGTATCTCTCAAAAAGATGCAGCTGTAAACTGTCACCCACGCTTGCTGCCCTCCCTTTTCTAACTGGTCACCAGGCCTCACCCATTCTCTCTCAGATCTGCAAAACCCGGTCCCACCTTTTATAACTTAAGTGGGACCCTTAGATTACAATTCACCCAGCACCCAATCAACTGCCTTCCACATGGAGGTCCAAGTGAGCCTCTAAACCAGAATTCCAAATCACTGTTCTTTGGTGTTTCCCGCAGCCTTCAGGATAAACATCCAAACTTCTGACAGGACAAACAAGGCGCCTTTCTGTTGGGCCCCGCTAAGTTTTCAGTATCGACTCTCATTTCTTTCCCAAACCCTGAGTTCCAGTCCTGTACATTAGTTTTGCCATATTTTCTTACATTTCTCAAACTTCAACACACACTGCTCTCTCCTGCCACCCCAGGAGCTTCTACACATCCTTAGAAAGGATGGCACTTCCTCCAAGAATCCTACCCTGAACTTTCCCTTCCAAGTTTCTGTGCTCTGCAAAGGGGAAAGATGGTGGGGAGGGATACATTAGGAGTTTGGCATTAACATATACATACGACTATATATAAAATAATCAACAAGGACCTACTGCATAGCACAGGGACCTCTACTCCATATCCTGTAACAAACTGTACGGGGAAAGAATCTGAAAAGGAATGGATATATGTATAACTGAATCACTTTACTGTACACCTGAAACTAACACAATATTGTAAATCAACTATCCTCCAATATAGAATAAAAATTAAATCAAAGAAAAAGGAGATTCTGTGCTCTGTAGCAGCAGAACTCACTTCTTCCAGAGCACTGACTCCTGTGCTTGTGTTTACTTGCTGCCCAGTAGAAGGGAAGATTACCTAGGGCAGAAGCATCGTCTCCAGCAGCCCTTGGTTCTGACAACTCATTCAAGTGCCAGGATACTTTACACACATAACCTGCTTAATTAATTCTAAGAACCCACAGAAAGAGTGGTTTTTAATGTCATTTCACAAGTGTGGGGATTGTAGTGCAAAAGAAACCTGTCCAGGCCACAGAGAGCATCAGCCCTGGAATTCAAACCCTAAGCTGCCTTGACACCGGTGCTCTTTCCACTATATATGATACACCTATTGAAAAAAAATTTTTTTTTCCTGAGCCCTGTTTGAATGGAAAGGAAATGAAGCTGGGATATATCCATTTCCTAATCGCTTTGGTGCGTACCAGGCAAAGTCATTCAACAGACCAGGTAACATCTGTGCAACAATTAACGATGCTCCAAACTGTGCTAAGTGTTCTACTTTGTAGAGTCTAGAAGCATTAACACAGTGCATCCTTGTAACCGCCACAGAGGCTGGGTCCTGTTAAGTCCATGCTACAGATGAGAACACTGAGACCTTGAAGCCTTAAGGCACTCGGCCGGGGTCACCGAGCTGGCAGGAGTCCTAGGCCGCACGCCCCGTCTAGTGCAAGTACACCCGGTCACTGGGCACCGGTTCTAGTGCCCACCCTCCACCTTTAACCATTTAAAACCCCGCTTCTCACCGCCCACACGAAGGCCCCTGGAAGCGGGAAGTACAAACCTGTCTCGACAAGCCGTGGCTGGAAGAAGCTCTGGATACAGATCAGGGGCAGAGGGTGCTCAGGAGCGGCGCCCAGTCTACCCGCGGCGGCAGTCGGCGTTAAGTCCAGCAGGCCCTCCCTCAGGGAAGCCCGCACGGAGGGCAGAGGCACCGAGTCCTGCAGCGCGCACAGGTCCTCAGAGCGCGAGAAGGAGTCGGCCGCGCTGTCCGGGCGCAGCTTCACCGAGTGATCATGGCCTGAGCGCGGCCTCGGGGACGCTGGCTGCAGACAGGATGCCCACATCCTCCTGTGGGTCCCGGCTCGCCTCCCGGCCCCTCGGGCGCCCACCGCCCGGCCGCTGCGGCCCGAAGACATAGGGCCACGGGCCCAAGCTAGGCCGGGCCCTCCATGCCGCGCTCCGGAGCCCACGGGCGGCCTGGTGTTGGCGCGGGCATCAACGCCCTCCCGAGCCGGGGGGTTGCGGTTTAAGCCTCCGGGCGGGCCCGTGGGGGCGGGGCTCGAGGACTTCTGCGCGCTCGCCGTGCGTCCGCACGCAGACCCGCCTCCCTTGACGACGCGGCTTGAGGAGCAGCACGCAGACCCGCCTCCCATGACGACGCGGCCTGAGGAGCGGTGTCGGCAGCTTCGAGACTAGGGCAGCGCGAAAGGTAGGAGGTGTGGAGAATTTGGGGCTTCCAAAAAGCGTTTGCTGACTGATCCAAACAAAAGTGAGACATGGTTGTATCAGCGCATTTTAAAAGTAGTTAAACTCCCGCAAAGTGTCTGTGCTCGCCCCGCCCAGGAGAGAGCGTGAACTCCGTGAGGGACACAGGAAAGGCTGAGTGAACGTCTGCCTGTGGTCCCTTACCTGGTGCACGGGTGTGTGAATTTCTGCGGAGAGCTCTTAATTTCTGTCGTTTCTGCTGACTTGACACGGTGGTTGGCAAACGGTGACGTGTTCCGTGCATTCAGGACATGATCGTGGTTCCTAATAATCACTTTGTTTTGTCCTGACACCTCCACAGAGAATTTACTACTGAATATCCACTTTACAGAAGAGAAAGTGAGGCGTAGAAAGTGAAGTGACTGAGTAAGAGGAAGGACTCAGACAATTGGTGTTAGTAAATTAACTCTGCAAGGAGGCCGTTAGCCTGCGGTGGCTCTAGCGATGCGGCCGCCTACTTAAACCAACCCAAATCTAAGCCTGTCAGCGCCTCAGGGTGACGAACACCGCTGAGGACACCCAGTCACAAACCACCAACTAGGCGTTAAAGCCATAGCAAATCACTCGTTTCCTTGCTTTGCTTCTGCCCTTTTAAAATAAACATCTCTGCAGCTCCTGTGGCTGGAGTGCTCCTCACCTCTTCCGCTTTGTGGTGCGTGAATTGAATCTATTTTTGCGCACATAAAGTGTTAAAATTTTAAATATGCCTCAGTTTGTCTTCTAAGATTGGCCGTAGAAGTTGGATTTGTGTCCAGTTTCTAGAGCAGTGGTCGTCCTCTGGTCAGGCCTTAGGCGTTACATGTACAACGTTCCTCTTCTACCACCACCTTCTGGATGCCTCCACCCACTACCAGCTCCCACGCATCAGTTCCCCTAGATGTGGTCAGCAATGGCTTTTACATGCAGCGTGCTCACATTATAACATCGCAGACACTCCTCCGTCCTCCAGCCAGCGTGTGAAGTGAAACATTACCATTCCTGTTGAAGAGTCTCTGGTGTGACCACTTTCCCAAACACAGCCACTCCCCAGCTGACCCTGGGTAACCACTCTTCTGAACTTGGTCTCCATCACTGGCATGGATGTCTTTCTATGTAGGCTACATGTTTAAGTATTCTTAAACTGCATATCGTATTCTATTTTGTTTTCTCTTGTTACTTGCTTTACTTAGTGTTATCTTTGCTAGGTTCATCCATGCTGACACGTAAAGATCTGTCTAGTTCATGTACTTTCCTCGCTACGTAGGATTCCCATGTAGGGAAATCCAATAATTTATATGTGCATTTTCCTGTTGATGGACATTTAAATTGTTTCGAATTTTAAGTATGATTTCTTTTTAAAAAAAATTTTATATCCTTTATAAAGGTTACTTTACATTTACAGTTATTACAAAATATTGGCTATATTCCCTGTGTTGTACAATACATCCTTGAGCCTGTCGTACACCCAGTAGTTTACATCTCTCACTTCCCCACCCCTGTATTGCCCCCTCCTCCCCCTCCGCACTGGCAACCATTAGTTTGTTCTCTATATCGGTGACTCTCCTTCTTTTTTGTTATATTCGTTCAATTGTTGTATGTTTTAGATTCCATTTATAGGTGATATCCCACAGTGTTTCAGAGTTCAAAAGACTCTCACGACAGAAGCCAAAAGGTAAGAGCCATTTTACATTGATAAAAAGCATTTTAACTATGTAGAAGCAGAAAATGAAAAGAAAGAACTTTGCATTACATTTAATAAAAGCTTAGGGAGATCTTTGTGGTGTATTAGTGAACTTATTTGTGGAAATTTAGCCATGTACATTGTGTTGGAGAGGCACCAAGAGTTCAAGAACTCTCACAATTTGAGTACACAATTGCCTTACTTGTAGGCATGGTGGCAGCCATTTACATAACAATGATTTGGAGGATGTTGTGTTAGTCAGCTCTTGCTCTGATAATGCTTTGGAACAAATCGACCCAAAACTCAGTTCCATAAACAAGAATTTATTTTTCTTGGACCTATTGGCTAGCTGCAGTGGCTCTCTTTTAGGCCTCTAGATGGCTGGTTTTGCTCCGTGTTTTGGGTCAGTTTGAGGTCTGTAACACACACCTTCCTCTGGAGCCCAACTGTGAGGCCGCGGCTCCCAGGCCCTGTCTTCTCACAAAGTTCACTGAAACATAGGAGGTGAGCCCAACTGCACAAGCCCATTTAAGGCCTCTGCTGCTCATTGAAGGCCATCATGTCTGCTCACACTTCATTGGCCAAAACATGTCACAGATCTAAGCTGTATTTAGAATATGTGTATTTGTTTAAAGTTGGGTGCCCTCACAGAAGAATATTGCCTTTTGGACAGTGTTACCTTAGCATTTTCACTGGCATTTGCAAACGTGATAAACGCCGTGTGCACTTTTTCACCTTTGAGAACTTTCTGAAATTGTGGGACCATTTCTATTGGAAAAGAGGAAGGTACACTTTAGAACTCAACTCTAGTTATGGCATTGTTGGGAGAAGAATTAATGAGATAAGGGCAATACAAGTGAAAGATTTGGGATCACATATTCATCATTAACATTAGCATTCTACAGAACATTCCTGGAGAATTGTGATGCTTGCTGTATGTGATTTCTATCATAAATCATTAGAATTTGACCAAGACACTTCAGTGAAACATACATCATACAGCACATCGCATTTTAGTTTTTCCTACCACTCCACAACTTATCATCAATACTTCACCATAACTCAGAAACAGAAAGAGAAACTGAGTGAGTTCATTGTTAGCAGACGGGCTTCACAAGCAATACTAGTGGAAGTTCTTCAAATGATAGCAGACAGTAACTCAAGCCATAAGAACAAAACAAAGAATGCTGACTAGAGCAGTTGTGTAGGGAATTATCAAAGATACTGTAATTTCAAATTTCTTCTCCTTTCTTCTCTTAACTAATTTAAAAAGTAAGTGTCTAAACAATATGACTATATTTGGATTGTTCTCTATATAACATAAAGAAATATCATATCTTTGATGATATGGCACAACGAAGGCAGTGAGAACAAAGCTGTGTTAGAATAAAAATGACAGTAGATCATAAGCTGAATCCGCAGGAAGAAAGGAAGAGAACCAGAAATGGTAAATAGATTAACCCGACAAACTCAAAAATATTTATTTGCTCAACTTTCTTCTCTAAGCTCTTTGAAAAAATAAGCTTGTGAGAAGTAATTATTATAATAATATGTTGTTAAGTATGTAACATATATAAATGTAATAAAAACAAAAAAGAGGGGAAGGCATACAGCTCTATAAAAGTACAGTTTCTGTTTCTATCTGGAATGAACCTAGTAAAAATCTGAAGAGATTCTGAGACGTATTACATAAGCCCTAGTGCAGCCATTACTCAAACAATGTGGTTAAAAATCATTAAAGGAATTACATGTTACAGTAGAAAATATCTACTTACTATAAAAGGAAAATGGAGGAACAATAACAAAAAAACAAAAACATGAGACATGTAGAAAACCAAAGGTAAAATGATAGACATAAATAAACCCTACCATATCAATAATAAAAACTAAATGTAAATGAATTAAACAATACAATCAAAAGGCAGATATTGTCGAACTGGGCATTAAAAACTGTTTCCTATAGGAGACACTGCTTGGATTCAAAAGTCTAATGTGTACAAAGTAAAAGGATGAAAAAATATACATCATGCAAATAGCAACCGTAAGCATTGCTGAAGTGGCTATACTAATACCAGAAAAAATAGACTTTAAAACAAACAAAAAAGTTAAGAGCTATGAAAAGGGACATTTTATGATAAAGAAAGGGAAGATACAAAAATCTTTACCATATTTGCCCTGAATAAGGTAAAACCAAAATAAACAAAGAAGAAAATACCAAAATCCATGAAGAATTGAAGGAAGAAATAGATAATTGCACAACATTAGGTAGAGGCTTCAGTACTCCACAGTCAAAAATGGATAGAACAGTTAGGCAGGAGATCAACAACGATATAGAAGACTTGGACAAGACTATGAATTAACAAGACCTAATAAATGTTTACAGAACACTCAACCAAACAGTAAAATACTCATCCTGCTCAACTACATGTGAAACGTTTTCCAGCATAGATGACATGCTAAGCTGTAAGAGGAGAGATTGAAACCCACATACATTGCTGGTGGGAATGTAAAATGGTGCGGCCATGTTACAAAACAGCTTGAGAGTTCCTGCAAGTGTTAAACATAGAGTTACCCTATGACCCAGCAGTTCCACTACTAAATATATACCTAAGAGAAATAAAAACTTATGTCTGCACGAAAGCTTGTACGTGAATGTTCATAGAAGCATATTTCTAAAAACAAAAGGTGGAAATAATTCAAATGACAACCGGATAAATGAATAAACAAAATGTGGAATATCCATACAATAGAATAGCATTCAGCTATAGAAAGGAATGATCTATTGATCCATGTTACAACATGGATGAACCATGAAAGCATTATGTAAAGTAAAAGCAGCCACTCACAAAAGATCACATATTGTACGGTCCCATTTATATGAAATGCCCAGAATAGCAAATCTGTAGAGACAGGAAGTAGATGAGTGGTTGCCTAGGGCTGAGAGGGTTGAGGAGATTGAAAAAAGCTTGTTAATGTGTAATGGGTTTTTTGTGGGGGGACAGAAATCTAAAATTGGATTGTTGTGATGCTTACACAAGTCTTTTAGTGGTTACACTGAGAACCACTGAATTGTATACATTAAAGTGTTGAAATTATGGTATGTAAATTACATCCCAATAAAGCTGTTAAAATTATGATAATTTATAAATGTGAAAATTCATCAAAAATGACAAATTCTTTAAAAATGCAAGCTAACAAGACTAACCCAAGAAAGAAAAAATATCTCAAAAAACTATATCTACTGCAAAAGTTGTTTGTATAATTAAGTACCTTTACAGAAAATGATTTCCAGGGATAAATGGCTTTCCAAGTAAATTCTTCCAAATATTTAGGGAAGAAATGTTGGTAATCTTACATAAAAATCTTCCAGGAAACAGAAAAGTATATATTGCTCAAAATATTTATAAGGCCAACATAAGCTTCAGGTCAAAACTAAAAAGAATATTACAAGAATAGAATCACAGGCCAGTTTCTCTTTTGAACATGCATGCAAAATGTGTAAACAGAAGCACAAACTGTATCCATGGTATGTACAACAATCATATATCACAATCAAAGTAGCTTTATTCTAGTAATGCAAGGTTGGTTTAACGTTCAAACATGAAACTGATCCCAGGAATGAATTAGAGTGGGAAAAAAAGTCATTTAAAACAGAAGTCTTGGGACTTCCCTGGTGGTCTAGTGGTTAGAACTTGGCGCTTTCACTGCTGGGGCCCTGGGGTCCAATTCCCGGTCAGGGAACTAAGATCCTGCAAGCCATGAGGCAGGGCCCCCCCCACCAAAAAAAAGGAAAAAAAGACTTAACCAGGAGAAGCACAAGATCGAATAAACATAACAGATAACACCTTATGAAAAGTAGGTGAAGATTATGGAATATTCTAAAATTTTAAAACAAAAAGAAACATTTAAAGATTCAAGAGGATGTGACAAATACTGTACATAGGCAAAAAAATAAAATAAAATAAAATATACGGATGATGGGAGCCCAAAAATCCAGATGCCCATGTCCTGTCTCTGAAGATTCTCATTCAATGGGTTATGGATTTCCTCTATGTTTAAAAACCTACAGGTGTTATAAAGCAGAAACTAACACACCATTGTAAAGCAATTATACTCCAATAAAGATGTTAAAACACAACCAAACAAACCTACAGGTGATTCTGATATGATTCACAGACAATGTAAAGCTTCTGCTTTACAGGAAATAATACCAGATTATTTTGTTATTTTATAGTTATAGTAACAGGTTGTACTGTTGACCGGTAAGTCTGATGTCAAAATGCACTCCCCACTAGGGATATAAAAGGAACTAATAGTCTGTACGGCTGCTTGGTGGCAGCATGCATGTATTGCAAGGGCAATTATTGTAGGAATCCAAATGAGTGGAACATTTTAGAATTGGAAGACTACATACAGATCATCTAGTCAAGCTTCCAACTATGATAGTTGTGAAAACTAAGGCCCATATAAAAGAAATGATTTATCTCCAAAGAGCGTTAGTGAAAGAGTATGAAATTAAAAATATCTCTGAACTTTTAATTTAGTGCTGTTTTTATTAATCTCATGTATTAGCTTAAACTTCAGTGTGACAGATTTGGGATTGAATTCTTGCTCAGATTTACTGATTGCGTGCCTTTTAGTAAGTTACTAAAACACTTTTTTACAAAAAAATAGATTTATTTATTTTTGGCTGCGTTGGCTCTTCCTTGCCATGCGCGGGCTTTCTCTAGTTGGCGGTGAGCGGGGGCTACTCTTTGTTACGGTGCGCGGGCTTCTCATTGTGGTGGCTTCTCTTTGTTGCTGAGCACGGGGTCTAGGTGTGTGGGCTTCAGTAGTTGTGGTTCACGGGCTCTAGAGTGCAGGCTCAGTAGTTGTGGCGCATGCTCTTAGTTGCTCCATGGCATGTGGGAGCTTCCCGGACCAGGGCTCAAACCCGCGTCCCCTGCACTGGCAGGCAGATTCTTAACCGCTCGCTGCACCACCAGGGAAGCCCTACTAAAACACTTTTAACTTCGCTTTTCACATATGTAAAATGGTGAGCCTTGGCTGATATAGAATATGAGATAACCTAGCACTGTTCTTAACACATACACGTAGTTAACATTTTTTGGCTCTCATCCCTCTTAAACAGCCTCTATCCTCTTAACAATGAAAGTGTGTTTCAGCTAGCAAAGCACCCCAGAGCTGACCACATTCTGGCAAGAGATGTAGGATTCTTTTTCTTGCTGGTGGTTCTTTATACCTGATATTTGAACTGCACTGAAACATGAACATTTCTTGTTTATACTATATTAATGGATTTGATAGATGAATTTTAAAAAGTAATATGCAGGAAAAAAAAGTAATATGCAGGAATTGAGCTGCCTTACTCTCAAGAAATATAATTCGATAGTGGTGGCTAAAACGATAAACAGTGTTTGCACAGGGAGTCCATATTGGATGTGAACTACCTGTACTCCCATTCGTCTATTAAGAATAAATAGAATCCTTTCAAAATCTGTTTTAAAGCGCAGTTATTTCCTTCTGACTCATTTAAGTTACCTGCAAGAAAAAGACAATCTCCTGAATCCTTGCTTAAAAGGCTTTTAATATAAAGCAGATAATTTTTTGCAACATTTCCCAAACTTTTCATTATCAAATTGGCTGAGGCTTCTCAACGATTATCACTTCACAACAATATCTCCCTTTTCACCTTTTTTAAAAGAATTGGCCTCGTAGATGTGCCCTTCAAACAGAGCTTCACTCTCAACTTATTTTAAATTTTGTATTCAAACAGTATGAAGAAAACAGGATCAGGGAGTTCAGCCATAAAAGTGAATGGATTACTGATACATGCTACATCATGGATGCAACTAAGTGAAAGAAGTCAGGCACGAAAGGCTCTATATTGTATGGTTCCATTTATATGAAATGTCCAGCAGCGGCAAATCCACACACACGGAAAATATTATACATTAGTGGTTTCCAGGGGTTTGGAAGAGAGGGAAATAGGGAATGACTCCTCAAAATGGGTGTATGTTTCCTCTTGGGGTGATGAAAATGTTTTGTAGTTGGACAGTGGTGATAGTTGCACAACATTGTGACAGTAGTAAATTCCACTGAATGGTACAGTGAATTGTAAAATGATCAAAATGGTGGATTTTGTGTTATGTTCATTTTACTACAATAAAAAGGAGAAAGAATTAGGGAAAGACTTAGAGTTTGGGAAACTAAGGTGAACTGGTCAAGAAAAAGACAGCTCTACTGTTGAGTGTTCTCTCAGCTCTCCCAGTGCATTAATCCTCAGCAAAAAGTAGCCTGAACTTGTCGATGATAGTCATTCAACACAGTCCAGGGAAAAGTAAATAAAATAAAACCCAACTCTTCTTCTTTAGCACATCTATGAAAGGTTAACTTGCTGCTCAGCCACGTGGACATTCATGAAATCGTTTCACTTTAGGTGTCCTCTACTTCAGTACTTTACTCACAGCTCATTCACACCTGTAGGCAACAGCATTCCTTAATTGGATGGAATCTGCAGTGCTGGTTGTGATCGGTCTCATGAAAAGAAAAGGGAAGGAGGAAAAAGCCTCCACATTGACTTGGTGGTCTTGACGAAATGGATGCAGAAGACAGCTTGAGTGTCAAACTGGAAACTGTTATTTTCCTTTTCCTTTTCTTTTTATCTTTCCTATCAGGTCTTCTGCCCACTTCCCACCCCCTTCTCTCAAACAGGAAAGACACTAATTAGCTGCTTTTTTGTGTTTTTGGTAAAACACCTATTGTTTTGCGTTTCTTGTTGTTCGGTGACATTATTGTTTTTACTGCCAAATGAGCTTCAGTGGTTGATGTAGGGGGTCTCTTGGGAACTTAACGTTTTCCAGTTTAAGTGGAAAAGCGTTTTTGTTTGAATTGGCTTTTACTGGGTGCTTCAAGGTTTGCTCTTGGCTCTTTGAAGGGGGACTAAATAGCACTGTGTTTCCTTTGAGGTTCCAATGAAGAAAGGATCCTATGTCCTGGGCACTTTTTCTTGATTTTGCTGTGTGTCCTCTCTAATAGCCAGAGGCAGATTCCAGGAAAATGACATATAAATGAATATAAGTAATCTAATATGTTTACAATTTGCTTTGGCCATACTCCTGGTCTTATTCTACTTGTAGCAGATGGCTTTAAAGAGCATTAGCTATGTATATATTAAAAATAATATAAATGTACCAATATTAAATATTATATTGATGTATAAATGTAATATACTAATATTTGTATTAGTGTATAACAATTATGTATTATATTAATATATATTTTTGCCTAGCATATATTATATACAAAATATATGAGTAATGAAATGTATTTCTATGGTTAATATGTTCATAATATTAATATGATATATCCTGTAATATTGATTATAAAACAATTATATCATAATATAGAAATATATAATTATTATTATCTGATATAATACACTATAGTTAATATATTCTATATGACACAATATATAATGTATTAGTATAATTGTATTATATCGTATAAATATAATACATATATAAAACTATATATCTTTTAGTTATACATTACACATACGAGTATGTATAGCTATTTATAATTTTATTTACATAGGAATCTGGTCATCATAACAATTGATGTAAAAATATGCAATATTTTCAATCAAATGGGCCTTAACCTCACTACCTACACATAACTACTTTTAAAATCTTGAACCCTGTCTAACTCATGCTTCCATATCTCTCAACCTGCTTTTCTACACATGCACGTAGACACACATTTATACACGATATATATGTATACTACCAGTTTTCAGTTCAATGTATGTAAATATATAATGTATAATGATATTCCTGTGTATGTATACAAATATAAATCAAAGGTATGTCTATAGGTATGTATTTCATATGTTTATATAAATATATCATACAAATAATGTATGTGTATATAAATACATGACTGTATACATACATACACAGAAATATACTTATTTAAACAAAAGGGACCTAAATAAACATAGTTCTCTAAGAATAAAAAGTTATGTCTCACTCTTTCAATAACAGTTTATAGTTTTCTACTGTATGTGCTTCTATAATTGTTATGAACATTTCCCATTTTTGTTGAATGTTAAGTTGTTTTAATTTTTGGCCTTTTTTTGTTTTTTGTTTGTTTGTTTGTTTTGGTACGGAGGCCTCTCACTGTTGTGGCCTCTCCCGTTGCGGAGCACAGGCTCCGGACGCACAGGCTCAGCGGCCATGGCTCACGGGCCCAGCCGCTCCACGGCATGTGGGACCTTCCCGGACCGGGGCACGAACCCGTGTCCCCTGCATCGGCAGGCGGACTCTCAACCACTGCGCCACCAGGTAAGCCCAGTTTTTTGCCATTATTAATGAAGTTCTGAAAAATACGGTGGGCAAGATTACTTGAAAAACTCTCCTAAAAGAAAAGCGTTAGGTATGCTAGGTTAAATGTACACAACTTATTTTTAAGTGCGTGGTTGATTTTGGAAGTGTGCAGTCGAAATGTCCAGGACCCATGAAGGAAGGGTGGTCCATGTGTGAGAGTTATAGCTCTATTAAGAGTGGATTGAAGATCTTGATAGCTTAGAACAGAAGCTGGAAATCCTGTTTTTATGGAGCCAAATGGCAAATATTTTAGGCTTTGTAGACCAAAGAGGCAAAATTGAGGATATTATTTAGGTACTTAGGTAACCATTTAAAATGTTACCAGTTAAAACGTGAAAATTATTCATAGCTCATAGGCCATAAAAAATAGGCAGCTGTCTGGATTTGGAATACAGGCCGTAGTTGAATGACACACCTGGTATAGAGACTTGTTTTTAAATGGCCATGACCACATGGGAGGGAAGAGGTAAGACTCCATCCCTACTAGATGGGAAGTTAGAACTAAACCTATCTATCCCTGGCTTCACGTTTAATGAAAGGGTGTGCCAGGAGAAAAACATATCTGCTGGCAAAGGGAGACTAAGACCAAATTCTCTTGGCCTCTGCTCTGGGTAGGAAACAGGTAGGAAATCTTGAGAATTCTGAACCGCAGATCTGTGTTCACAGTGTTTGGGTTGCAAATTTATTTGCGGTCTTGCAAACAGAAGCTAAGAAATTAACTAAAAATGCTCCCAAATCGGTGGTATTCCAAACACAAAACTAAACCCTTTCTGGAGAGGTAGACCTTCAACACAGGCCTATAGCGTTCCCACAGATAAAGTTTAGCTAAACGTGAGCTCATGATCTAAATTTACACAATAATGAAGAAATCAGCTACAAGTGGAGAGAATCAGCAAAAACAATCAATAGCAGAATTAGATTCGCAAGGCCATTCAACAGATGTTGGAATAATCAGGTGCCAGGCAGAAAATATACATAAAACTAGAACTGAAACAAGGAGCAAGGATGTTTTAAAAGACTGGGTAGGATCTTTCAAACATTTTTAGAGTACATGTCATTGATAAAGCTAAAAACTCGAAGGTCGTGTAATACAGCAGATTAATCGTGGAGAAGAATGAAATTATGCTGTTTTTAAAAATATGGCAGATCAGATTTCCTGCCTAATTATATAAGTTGATTTATCTTAAAAAATACACAGTATTTTAAAGACTTATTGGCTGTAAAATAAGTTAAGGGTATTTCAAAGGGCTTCTCTGCAAAGAGAAGTGAGAAGTAGCAAAACACAGAAAGTCGAGGGGAAAAAATGTCAATATATACATTGCTATAGGGTGAACTAAGCCTTAGGCCAGCAACTATGAGGAGGAGCTGACCCTTAGATACGTACAACTAAGCTGGAACCTTCAAAAAGTTCAACTATTTATAAGTAAAAAGAGTTATTAAAATTAATAACCAAGTGTTTTAATTGACATCAGAAGAGTAAAACAATAAACCCTGAGAACATAGAAAAATAGACAATAAAGATATGAGCAGAACTTAATAAAACAGAAAAAAGTGTAAAATTGAGGTGATTTAGTAAGTCAAAAGAATATTCTTTGAAAAGCTTTAAAAAAACAAACTTTGATTAAGCAAAACAAAAACGTAAGTAAACAATATACGGAAAGAATCAGGACAATGTTATAGCAGAGAGTACAAACAGAGAATATATGAAATGCCAGTAAATTTGAACATTTCTGTAAAGTGGACAATTTCCTAGCTCCTAAAGTTTACCAAAACTGACACAAGAGGAAATTTGTAGCTGGAGTTCTTGCACCAGTAAAGGAATTAAGTCAATAGTTTACAGTCTTTCACCAAGAAAATACCAGACCCGGCCAGATCATTTGGGAGGTGAATTCTATCCAACTTCTGTTAAACAGATAACATCAATATTAACAAAGAAAAACTTCTAGGGAGTAGCAAAGGAAGAATGCTCCTTTATTCATCTTATGAAGTCTATATAATCCTAATACTGAAAATAGATTAGGACTGTAAGGAAAAAGAAATTTACAGGTCAAATTTACTTGTAAATATAAAAGGAAAACTTTTAAACTATGATATTAGCTACCCAAGTTCACTAGAGTAAGAAAAAGCACGAGCAAGTTAGGTCATCCAATGTAGTTTAATGTCAAGAATATATATCAATAGATTGAAATCACCACATTTTATTTCTTTCATCTGTCTCTTTAAAAACTTGGTAAGTACTTACATTGATCTCTCTTGTACTAGGCACTGTGCTAAGTCACTTACATATTTACTCCTTTAAACCTTCTATATCATCCCTGGGGGAAAGTTCTATTTTGCTTCCATTTCTTAGCTAAGACGCTAACCCCCAGGAAAGTAAAGCAACATTTGTAAGTTTTTGTGGATGGTCAGTGACGGGACCAGTACAGGAACATCCAAAGTCTGTGCTTGGAAACAGTGCCCCATGTTGACACTCACATTACAGATGAAAGGAAAGGAACCATGCACTTACATTATAGATTAATACCCACATAACAGGTTAAAGGAAAAAGAAACATGTGCTTCTCTCAAAAGTTGTAAAGAAGGCATATCCATTTCTAAATATATTTCCCAATTTCTTTTGCTTGTTTTCTGACCTTTGTAGTGCATTTTGCCATGAGGAAAATTTTAATTCTTATATAATTAAATGTATCCTTTTTTTCTTTGTATCTTAGAAAGGTATTCCCCATGAATAATTTATTTCAAGTCTCCCAGGTTTCTGATACTTTTACACTTTCATTATTTTTTAACTTTTAAGTAGTTGCTGTATCTAGAATTTAGTAATTCTATGATAGCCATATTTTCCCACTTTTGTTGAATAATTTTTGCTGCTGATCCAAAACGTGAATTTTATTTTAATCTCAATTCCCTTATGCTCTTGCATCTAATTTTAAGATGCTTCCTATTCCACTGGTTGTTTTGTCTACCTAAAACAAAATGCTACCTTAAAAATAATGTAATTATAATATAATAAGTGTCATTAATAAACAATACAATATATAATAAATAGCGTAATGTAAAATAACAAAATATAATTTACCATATAACAAGGTCAAAGGAGAGCAAAAGTATACAATCACTTGAAATATCCCCCAAAAGATATTTTGTAAAATTCAATATTCATTTGTAATTTAAAAGAAAGAGTAAAATAGGGATTGATGAATGCTTCCAAAATAAGAAGAAATTATATGTCTAAAAGAGAAAGAGGTAAGTGATAGACTTTAGTAACACTGGCAATAAATGCAGGACCAGATGAGGATGCCTGATATAATGTTAAAGAAAAAGTATTATGTAACATTGTGTTTGCAGCACTGATGAGTTCAGTGAAAAGAGAATCTCATAGAAAAGAGTATCTCGTTCTTCTTAATGTATGTACACTTGTCCACTGCATGAACATAACAGCTTATTTAACCAATATGTTACTGATCTGCATCTGGATTTCTAGGTTTTCATGGAATTTTATTATGCACAGTTTTTTCAAACACTAGGACTTCCTCTTATGTTTATATCTTTTGAAAGAAACACTATCTCCACCGATGATTTATCTGTGCTGGCTGCTAGCTGACTTTGGGTACTTCTCAGTTCTTCCCTTTACCTTCCTAGTCAATATGAAAAGGGAAGGCAAGAAGGTCTCCTGTTTCGAGACTGTAAAGATAGGTCTTGGTGATAAAGTCTTGGTGGTAAAGGCTAAAAGTATTAACCCAGAACAAATGTTTTTCCAGCTGTAACTGTGTGTGATTCCCTTGGCTTGATTCCGTAGAGGATGTAAGACAAGACTGTAGAATCTGCCCTCAAAGAGCTTCCAGTAGGATGAGCTAAGTCAAGTATGGTGGCATATCTAATTCAAGACAAAATATCACGTCTCCTTTTCTCTCCTGGCAAAACTTGGTGGAGTGAATGTAGAAGTCACTGTATGCTTTAAATTAAAGCAACACAATAAATCTTGTATTGGAAGGTGATTATTCTGGTCTCTTTGTGGAGACGAATTGGAAATTGTCTAGAAGAAGGAAAATTAGGTTAACCAAAGTTAAACTCATAAAAAATTGAGAATTAATTAAATATCTGTGGTCTATGTTTCTCTTTGATCATAACTTCTCCCAATTTATAGACCTCTTTGATACCTGATTAATCCTTGTCAAAGATGCAGTTAACAATGATTATTACTGTGTATTAGGTTTTGCCTGGGCCCTGAAGAAACTATCCTAAATCACGAGCTATGATTGTCACTTGATTTCCTCACAGAGAACAATCAGAACTCCTTGTCTTAAGTGGCTTGGGATGAGAAACTAGTTAGTCTCTTAGATACTGTTAGAGGACCCTACAGAGCCCATTGGTGAAAGTTTGGAAAACACTGGGCTTCTTAAAATTGATTCTTGTAGTGCTTCAGGAAAGATCACTGAACCAAAAGGATAACGGTGTTTCTGGTTCTGTTGTTAGTGTTCTCCATGGAAACATTGCTGAAGCTTCTGCACTCAATTTCCTTCCCCATGTGTGAATGTCACTGAAAATATCCAACTCCATTCTATCCCCATATAACTTCAGAAACTAAGCAAAATGAAGACTCAAAATTCATTTCAAATAATGAAATGAATATATAACGTAGAATGGAACTGGGAAAATACCTGGTTTAAATTCTGGAAAGTACCAACTATACAATTCTGGATAAGTTGCTTCATCTTGCTTAGTCTAATTTAATGCCCATCTCACAGGATGTTATGATGATTAATTTAATATCTTTGTATAACGTACAGTGTTATGTAATTTCTTCTTGAGTAAATTCATATCCTTAAGCAACTCACTGTAAACAATAGTTACTTACTTGCTTAAATTACTCTTATCTTCTATTATCAGCTGAATTGTGCCCTGCTCAAGTTAATATGTGGAAGTCTTAACCCCCAATACCTGGTAATATGACTGTATTTGGAGATAAGGCCCTTAAATAGGTAACTGAGGTCAAATGGGTGGGCTTTAATCCAATATGACTGGTGTCCTTATAAAAAGAAAATATTAGGACACAGACATGCACAGAGAGAAGACCATGTGAAGACAAAAGGAAAACATGGCATCTACAAACCAAGAAGAGATACTTGAGAAGAAATCAATCCTGCTGACACCTTATGTCAGATTTCTAGCCTCTAGACCTGTGAGTGAGTAAATTTCTGTTGTTTAACCTCCTCAGTCTCTGGTACTTTGTCATGGCAGCTCTAGGAAACTAATACAACTTTTTATGGCCTCCTTGTCTCATGTTGAAAGTTCAATATTTGGCATCATAGCTAGGAAACAAAAATATCATCTACATTCCTTGTTGTAGTCTTTCTTCCCCATTCTCATTGCTAGTAATTTCCATATTTGGGTCTGTTTTCTGTGCCTTGTAAACAGAGCGTTACGCTCATTTCTGGTCTTACTGCTACTATACGGTAAATGTGCAGATACTGAATAGATTTTGGAGAAGTGCAGCATATAGTTGGCGCATGTGTGTATGTGTGTGTATTCATATAATTTATACTTTTTCTCTATTTTCTTCCTTTGGTGTGAGCTAAGATTCTCTGCTCTTGTGACTAGTACTCCTGAATACTAATCCCTGAATTTAATTCACCAAAAATTGCCAAAAATAATAATAATATGGGGAAAGAGAGAGTGATAGAGGGAGAAGAACAAACAATCAGGCAAGGGCACTACTGTGAATTATTAGGGTCTTATTAATAAGATTATGTTAGTCTAGAGGAAATGACCGTAAATATCATCAGTGAGCCCAGTTGGTCTTTACTGACTGCTAGACACATCCCTGAGTTCTGTTCTTAGTCTCCAACTGTATGATTACTACTGTCTGGAAGTATTATTTGAACAACTAAAGTCACTTAATGGAAAAGGAATATGTCTTTAGAGAATCAACAGTAAGTTTTCTATCTGATTACAAAGGAATGTTGACTGTCTGGAAACCTCAGTCATATTTGTAAGCAGGAAAGCATTGGCTATTAAAAGTGGATGATGTAAAGAGATGAGCAGAAACTTTGGCGATAGGTATACCCGGATTTAATTCTCACTCCTACCGCTTGGCAGCTGGATAGCCTTAGGCAAGTTTCATACCTCCCTGAAATTCACTTAATTCAGTCTGTAAAATGGCGTAATAACTTATTATAGCATCCTTTTAGGAATTTTAAATCAGTTATTGAAATAAAAGTACACAATATATAGACAAGTATGGATTCCTCAATAGGTGTTTGACCTTTCATTTCTCCAGTATCCTAGCCGCATCAAATAAAGAAAAATACTTTTTAAAATTTACAAATATTTCATTGTTCTAAAGTTAAAGCCATAAAAATAGAAATAATCAAATGGCCTACTATCATACCATTAAAAGAAAAAAAAATAGGTGTTTATGAGAGTTCCATATTAGAATACAAATTTTCCTTAGGCACCTGTTTATGTATGCTATTCTGCTCTTTACAATAAATAATTAAATTTAAAAGACTTAATTCCTCACTTTTAAGACCTTATTAGTTTACAAATTACATATTGACCTATGCTAAATTTTATACCGACCCATGCTAATGAATTCAGTACAGAAAACAAAAAACACTGCACTCAAGCAAACTACATATATATATATATATATAAAAATATATTTTATATATATATATAAAAAACTTAAATGCATTTATATCCTACCATGTCTCATAAAGCATTGTGGTAACTCACCGGAATACAGACAATCAAATATAATGGCAAAAGCACTTAATATAAACAGGGCCAAGGAAACATAGACAGAAGATGAAGAAAAGATGAGGGAAATGTGAACAGGAGGAAGTGTAGTTAATCGAGTTGTATATTTTGACCTTAAGATTCTCTGTGTGGGGACTTCCCTGGTGGCACAGTGGTTGGGAATCCTCCTGCCAGTGCAGGGACATGGGTTCGGGCCCTGGTCTGGGAAGATCCCACATGCCGCGGAGCAACTAAGCCCGTGCGCCAGAACTACTGAGCTTGTGCTCTAGGGCCAATGAGCCACAACTACTGAAGCCCGCGTGCCACAACTACTGAAACCCCAGCGCCTAGAGCCCGTGCTCCACAACGAGAGAAGCCACAGCAATGAGGAGCCCGCACACCACAATGTAGAGTAGCCCCCACTCGCCCCAACTAGAGAAAGCCCATGTGCAGCAACAAAGACCCAACACAGCCAAAAATAAATTTATTGAAAAAAAAAAGATTCTCTGTGGATAAAACATGTAAATAATTGGTTACAAAGCCACATTATTTGAAGGTGCCAGACTGCACATTAACAGTCTGACACAAAGAGACAGCACAGGAAAACTATTCAAAGATAAAGATTTTTAAATCTTTGCAGTTTGAAACCTTTTAGAGCAAGTATAATGAGCTCGACACACATTTCAACACTCCACATGTTAATCACATGTTCAAAGCATGTCTCAAAGTCATTGGAAATAGTTGCTGTCTCTGTCTCTGATATGTAAAACAGATCTGTGATGTGTAAAACTCAGGAGGTAATGATACCCACTTTTTGGCATCTGAACAGGAAACAAAGTTGTTTCGCAGTGATAATAAAGAATGAAGTAAATGCAACAGTGAAATAAAAGACAAAGTACTGAGGGAATGTATTAACAAAACGAATCCAACTAAATTCTGGTGACCTGGGGCCTACGATTGTACACACTGCATGGAAATACCCCAGCCTAAATACTGGCATAGGAGGAAGGGTACTGCTAGGCCCATCACAGTATAATCCTTTTAAATGTCCCTTTCAAGGTTGTCTCCACTCAACACTGAGTATAGGAAATCTTCCCATCAGGCAGAAACACTGGCTGTGCAATGATTGACCAAGAAATTAACACACTAATGAATAAATGATGCTAATTTATTTCTATCCCTGACAACGGGAAACAGCACACACTCTGTGTCAATGATATGTCCTCTTTCCCACTTTTCTAAATGGTCAAGTATGTTTTTCCCTTCATTGCTTTATATCATGTGTGGCAGGCATGATGGGAAATGGCTACCAATGGTTCTGTTATTGATTTCTACCTTCATTTCACTGTGGCTAAAGAAGATACTTTGTATGATTTCAGTTTCTTAAAAATGTATTGGTACTTGTATTGTGGCGTAACATATGGTCTTTCCTGGAGAATGTTCCATGTGTACTTGAGAAAAATGTGTATTCTGCTGTTGTTGAGTGGAGTGATCTATATATGGCTGTTAGGTTTAGTTGGTTAAATGTGTTATTCAGTCCCCCTACCTCTCTACCGATCTTCTGTCTAGATGTGTTATCCATTATTGAAAGCAAGGTATTGATCTCCAACTATAATTGTAGAACTATCTATTTCTTCCTTCAATTCTGTCAATGTCTGCGTCACATATTTGGGGGATGTTTGGTACATATATGTTTATAGTTGTTATATCTTCTTGATAGATTGAACTTGTTATCAACATATAGTGGCCTCCTTTTCCTCTTGTGATAGTTTTTGATTTAAAGTTTATTTTGTGTGATATTAACGTAGCCATCCCAGATCTACCTTCCTTCCTTCCTTCCTTCCTTCCTTCCTTCCTTCCTTCCTTCCTTCCTTCCTTCCTTTTTCTCTCTCTCTCTTTCTTTCTTTTTGTTACTATTTGCATGGGATATTTTATTCTGTGCTTTAACTTTCAACCAACTTGTGTCTCTTGAAATCAAGTGAGTTTTGTGCGGACAGCATATACTTGGATTATGGATGTTTTTAAAGTCCATTCTGCCAATATTTATCTTTTTATTGGAGAGCTTAATCCACTTTTTCAAAAATTACTGATGAGGAAGAACTTAATTCTGTCTGTTTCCTGGTTGTTTTCTGTATGTCTTATGCATTTTTTGCCCTTCATTTACTCCATTACTGACTTCTTCTGTGCTTAGCCGATTTTGTTGTAGTGAACTCTTGATTCCTTTTTCATTTCTTTTTGCATATAGTCTATTGATATTTTCTTTGTGGTTATCAAGAAGATTACATTCACCCTTCTAAAGTTCAACCAATATCATTTGAATTGAAACCAACTTCAATAGCACACAGAAACTCTGTTCCTCTACAGTTCCATTCCTCCTCCTTACATTATTGTTGTCACAAATTACACCTTTATATTTTGTGAGCCCAATAACATGGATTTATGATTATTTTATGCATTTGTTTTTTCAATCATGTAAGAAATAAAAAGTAGAGTTACAAGCCAGTAGCGCAATACTGGCTTTAGTATCTGCCCATGTGTTTATCTTTACTGGAGATTTCTATTTCTTTATACAGCTTCGAGTTGCTGGCTAGTGTCCTTTCATTTCAACCTGAAGGTTCAATTTAGCATTTGTCATAGGGCAGTGTTAGGAAGTTGTAAAACAAACGCCCTCAGCCTTTGTTCATCTGGGAATGTGTTAATTTCTCCCTAAGTTTTGAAACCAGTTTGGCCAAATATAGAATTCTTGGTGGACAATTTTTTTCTTTCAGCACTTTAAATATGTCTGGCTTCTTCCGTGGTTTCAGATAGGAAATTAGCTATGAATCTTTTTGAGGATCCCTGCTTTGTAACAAATTTGTTTTTTCTTTCTCCTTTGGGAGTAAGGATTCTTTCTCTGTCTTTCGGCATCTGAGAGTTTGATTATACTGTTTCTTGTTGTGGCGTTCCTTGAGTTTCTCTTAGTCCTGAAATCAGGCAAAGATTTACAGCAACCAAACACATACTGAACCCGGGAAGAGGCAATTTGAAAATGGCAGGAAAGCTTTGTGGCATTTTTACTTGCCCTTGCCCCATCTACTGTTAGTGTAGTGATGGTCTTAAAGTGCTGGGGTCTTAATGCAGTGATAGTCTTAAAGTAGCAGCAGACCATTCCTAGTATGGGACCCTCAATCCTGCTTCAGGAGGGAGCAGAAGAGCCCATACTCTCGGATTATTATGTGTATCTGTTCTAACCTGTCTGGGAGCTACCTGAAGGACTGACACAAGATGCTTATCCCTGTCTTAGCTAACCTGGAACACAGTCTGGAAAAGCAGTGGTCATTGCTCAAGAAAAGTGCAAGGTGAACTAACAAAGCACAGATGGCTGGGGCAGAAGACTGTGCATTGAAATACAATAGACCACATAAGATGCAGGAGCAAAAGTTGGGGGAGATTCTTTGGGAACTTAGAACATACAAAAAGTACACATGTGTCCAGAGAAATTAAGAAAGCCACATGCATACTCAAGATCAGATGCATGTTCTGAAAACACCAGAGGAGTCTCTAAGCTTTTACCATGGGCTGAGCCCTGACCTCAGTGCAGGTCAGCTAAATGTTGAAGGAGTGATCCAGCAATCTGCACAATGGGGAGAGGTGTGTGGTTTTGAGTGTGCATGTGGATGTGCTTGTGTATATTTGTTTTTGTTTGTCTTAGGTGCAGGAATTCAAGGACATCTCTGTCAAAACATTAGCTAAACATGAACTAAAGGAACAGAGACTTCAGTGCCTACATACGATAAGGAGTACAGTCATTGCAAAACTAGTTTGGAAAGGTTCCTAAACAAACAGACTACTACAGCCTTCAACAATCAAAAGCCCAGAAGACCCTGGGAAAGTGGGAGAATCTGATTTCCATAGACACCACATTACAATATTTGAAAGCCAAATGTTCAACCAAGAAACTCACAAGGTATACAAAGACATGGAAAAGTATGGTCCATTTAAGAAAACAAATTAATTGATGAAACCATCCCTAAGGAAGCCCAGACTTTTCTCCATTGCATATTCTTGCCTCCTTTGTCATAGATTGATTGACCATAAGTGCATGGGTTTCTTTCTGGGCTCTCTATTCTGTTCCAGTGATGGATGTTTTTGTGCCGGTACCATACTGTTTTGATTACTGTAGGTTTGTAGCACAGTCTGAAGCCAGGGAGCATGATTCCTCCAGTTGTGTTCTTCTTTCTCAAGACTGTTTTAGCTATTCAGGATCTTTTGTGTTTCCATACAAACTTTAAAATTATTTGTTCTAGGTCTGTGGAAAATGCCCTTGATATGTTGATACAGACTGCATTGAATGCGTAGATGTCCTTGGGTATGATGGTCATTTTAACAATATTAATTCTTCCAATCCGTGACCATGGTATATCTTTCCAGCTGTTTGTGTCATCTTTCATTTCTTTTATGAGTGTCATATAGTTTCCTGGGTACAGGTCTTTTACCTCCTTAGGCAGGTTTATTCTTATGTATTTTATTCTTTTTTATGCGATTGTAAATGGGATTGTTTCCTTAATTTCTCTTTCTGATAGTTCACTGTGAGTGTATAGAAATACAAAATTTATATATAGAAATCTATTGTATCCTGCAAATTTACCAAGTTCATGTTTGAGCTCGAATAGGTTTTTGATGGTGTCTTTCAGATTTTCTATGTATCATGCCATCTGCAAACAGTGACAGTTCTACTTTTTCCTTTCCATTTTGGAGTCCTTTTATTTATTTACTTTTTCTTGTCTGATTGCTGTGGCTAGGACTTCCAAAACTCTGTTCAATAAAAGTGGTGAGAGTGGGCATCCTTGTCTTGTTCCTGATCTTAGGGGAAATGCTTTCAGCTTTTCACCATTGAGTATGTTAGCTATGGGCTTGTCATATATGGCCTTTATTATGTTGAGGTATGTTCCCTCTGTGCCCACTTTCTGGAGAGTTTTTACCATGAATGGATATTGAATTTTTTCAAAAGCTTTTTCTGCATCTATTGAGATGATCGTATGGTTTTTAGTCTTCAATTTGTTACTGTGATGATAAGAGACCTAAGACAGCTACAGAGGCTAAGTGACCTTTCCTTCCCTGAATGGGTAGGTATCCTTGTTCTGCCTTCTAATTGAGTTAGTATCTGAGTAAAGAACTGCCAGGTGTCATTTAGTTCACAATACACTGCTGTGGCAGTACAGAAATGAATTTGCCTAAGTCATTTGGCTTTTCTCAATTATAGTAAATGAATAGACTGAATGAATACTTCAACTTAAGGAAATGTTCTTAAAAATATATTAATGTAGGCAACTTCAGTGGAGAACTGAAAACAAAACAAAACATTCAGGTAAAGGGCTGAAATAAAAGTACACTCAGTTGTATCCAGTTTCCTCTTGTAAATCTCTCTTTTTAATTTGAGTGGACAGTCACTTGAGAATATCTGACTTGGGGCTAAGGAAATCTAAGCCTTCTTGGCCACACTGTATTCTCTTATGTCATTTACTAAAGACACCAGTTGGGCTGCTGAAAAAAGAGTGGGAAAAATCAATCCCTCACATCCAAAGGGCGGCTCTTGAAAATATGTGTGTTGTTGTAGTTATTTTGCTCTTCTGGCCTCAGAAGTTCTAATCTTAACCTTAGCCCCTCATGGAGAGAGACTTTGTAAACCAATTCCCACATTACTCATTATGTGACCGTTGAAAAAGAGCAACCCAGCTCTTTTCCTGTGCTTTCAACCAGTTATCTTCTTCAAAAATCTGTTTGGATTGTTATACCTTAATCTTGCCTGGCAAGGGACTTATGGGAAGGTTCTTATTGTTTGAAAGTTTGGTGCCAGTATCTGCAAAGAAAGAAGAAAGATGTGTTTATCAAACATCCCAATAGTGAAGGTGTGTGAAAGCAACTTTTGAAAAAGTTAATCTGTCAGAGTTTAGCCGTATTATTACATTTTATTTTATTCATTGAAAATAAATAATTATCAATGAATCCTTTCTAGATTTTCTAGTTTCCCAAAGTTCCCTGTATTCACATTCTAAGAGGAAAAATGGTATTTTAAGTCACTGCTCTCCACCTTATATTATTTATAATCACTCCTCGTGACTTCTTCCTTCCAAGAAACGTGATCCTGAGAAGTGTCCTTTGTTTGTCTTTGTGGAATAAGTGATGAGGATGCATCCTGGAGACCTGTGAGATGTTCAACTTGTGGCATAATGAAACTAGGATGGAGAGTTCTGGAAAGATCTGGAAAGGTGGCTGGTAGAGTGTGGCCAGATGTGGGAGAAGAGAGACATACAGAGAGAGGGAGAGGAAATTTTCAGAGGGAGAAAATGAAACAAATAATTAAATAAGTTTTGTTGTGTGGTGTGGGACGCAAGCCTTTCTCTCCCCCTTTCCTTCACAATGTCTTTGTTAAAGACTGTGTTTTTCATTAGTTTTACTGAGATAGGATTTGCCGTTTTGTTTGGATACTGAGAATGGACCCATGGGAACAGTTACATTTGGGTTATCTCTGACTATCTTTAACGAAGAACATAAATATTGGCCACACTATCTATGCACATGCTATCACCATGCCTTTTTTGTTCTCTGTTCATATATCTAAGTCCTCTTCTTTCTTTAAGGTCAATCTCAAATCTCATCTGAAATGTACATTTATTGATAGATTCAACCCATAATGAACTGTCCCTTCTTTGTCCTCCTTAGGCTCTGATTATTTATAAAAACTCATTTTTGAACTTAGAAACTGTCCAATATGATATATTAGTTATTTCACCAGCATATGTTATATCCTCAACACAATTATACGCTTTTGTGGGGCTGGGATCATACATTCTGTAATTTTTCTCAGTACTTACACTTACTTTGATAAAAAGCGCATTCATTCATCTAAACATCATTTATTGGGTGTTAATTAAATATCTCAACTCAGTAAATATTGTTTCAATGAATGCATGCATGAATGAGGGAGTATGCAATAGGTAGCCTAATGTACCGCCCAATGTGAGAAAACCAAAAACATAAACACAAAAGCAAGCCAAAAAGTGGACCAGGACTTTCTGTAAAATATCCTGCTTTTTGTTGGATGATGCCATGAAAATCAAGATGCTCCTGAACGGTCTTAATAGCTGACCAAGAATAGTAAACAATTGAAATTCTCTCAGGCTTCTTCAACCCTATCTCTGGACACGTTTATACCTCTCAGGAATGGTATTAAAAGAAGAGATTAATAAAGCTTTTATAGATGAGTTGATAAATCTCTAAATATTTAAGTCTTCATTGCCTGCTAGGTTTTCTCCATTTTGGGTTTCCAAAAGATTTCAATAAACCACAGGATAATTAAAAATTAGACATTATCTTTCTTACCTTGACGTTTTTTGATGGTAAACACCTTTTTATTGTCTCCATAGTGCTGCCCGATTTCCACCAGTACAGTACTTAAGTGAATTTTGCTCTGGATGGTGGACTATATAAGATGTAAACGAATTGTTTGTATATGTTTTAGAATTCTTCAAAAGGGCCTGGCCATGGAAATGCATTGAATATTACTTAAATAACTAAAGTAACTTCCTCAGAATTATTATTCTATTCTGGTTAGGATACTATCTGCTCTGGTTTGTTAAAATTTCGCTTTAGAGTGGTTTTAATTTTGTTTCTGATAGGGTCCTAGGATTTATTGCCACGCCCATCCTGCATCTGTTTTTCTTTGAATTACTCTCCTTGCAGTTTCTGATTCATACAGGGCCTTACAGGTTAGTGACAACCTGGCCATCACAACGCTGGGAAGGACAGGCCTACTTTTCAGAGGTGTTGATGTTTTCCGTACCTGAAGGTTTTCAAGAGATATCAGTCTTCCTCACCACCTCCCTTGGCCCTCTTAATGGACTAAGCAGTTCCTCATGAAATTTCTGTAGGATATCTGTACCAACTTCTCAATATTGTTCCATCCTGAGTCTAAATTCCTGGCCTCAAGGTAATGTTAGATTCCTAGCTCCAGCCCCTATTTACATAAGGCCTATACTAAGGAACGGAACCCACAGACATCAGTCCGCTCTTCTTTCTCTGGATTTAATTTCTCTGTTACTTTCTGAAACATGCAGGTGTTCCTTTCTTTCTTTTAATCTCAGCTATGTGCTTTTAACTTTTTCAAAATTGACCCAGAATTTACATGTGTCTCCAGTAAGAGTACATTAAATTGAGCTTAGTCTGCTATTCTACTGGCATATTTGAGATCCAGATAATTTGCTACTTAACTGGATTCAATGACCTGTATATTTCAGGCATCTAAAACTCACCATGTTCCAAATTTCCCTCCTTATAGTTAGTAATTTTCTTGGGAATCTGGATGAGATTAAATGGAATAAAGTTAGTGAGTGGTCCAGGAATGCCTGAAAGTTTGTTTGTCAGAGTGGCCAGGGAAAGTTAAGCAAGGAAGAAAAGCAAATGAAAAACAGAATCCCATTATTATGGCTGAGTTTACTCCCAGGATTCCATGCAGAGCTCTCTGTAGAGCTGGGTTGGGTTATAACTTATGCCAGAGCTCTACGTGGGGCTGACACCATTTCATGCCAAGCTCTCAGTTCTGGGCTAACGTCATCTCTGGTCCACTCTGTGGAGTGGAAACTTCGGAGGAATGGCCAATGTGTTCCGCGGCGTAGGAAGAGGGAAATTGTGAATGTGACTTTCTAAATTGTGGAGGAACTAACCACTGTAAATATGCCTTGAACTATGTTGTTTAATTTGACCAGTCAGATCAATGACATTCCCCTTGAATGAAATGCTGCTACATATATGAGCAGAAAAACAAAACTGGTGTAAGGAATAGATAGCTAGTGGAAAGCAGCCGCATAGCACAGGGCGATCCGCTCAGTGCTTTGTGACCACCTAGAGGGGTGGGATAGGGAGGGTGGGAGGGAGAGAGATGCAAGAGGGAAGAGATATGGGGACATATGTATAACTGATTTACTTTGTTATAAAGCAGAAACTAACACACCATTGTAAAGCAATTATACTCCAATAAAGATGTTAAAAAAAAAAACTGGTATAAGGAGATGGAGAGACTGGAAGTCTTATTTTCCCACCAATTAACTTTGCCTCTGACCATGACCTTCCCTTTGAGTCTCCTAGACCTTGGGGATGATCACAACCCCTTGGGTTGGGTGACGGCAACCCCATCTTCACTAGAACCTCTATAGTTAACTTTTGATTTTTCCCACTCCGTCTATCCATCCCATGTATGCAGTCAGACATTTGATCTTGGACTTTTCCTGACAAAATGTGCTTGAATATAACCATTTCTTTTCACTCCCACTGCTACTATTGTCACTGCCTTAACTAGGGCTTTATCTTTAAGTTCTTTATATAAATATATAAATATCTATATATAAATATACAAATAAAATATAATATTAATTCTGATGATTTTAAAGTCTTTTCTTGAGAAAGACTTTTCCTGATAAAGATACACAATATCTTATATAAATATTTTTGTATTATCTGTTCTTAGAATTTTAGTCATATGATTCTATCTCTTGGTTTGTCTAGAACTTTTTGATTGAATGCTGGCTATTTTATTTGGCTTTTTTTGTTTTTCTCAGTGGAAACGTTGTTTTGCTTCCAAATATTTTATTCTACCTGGAAGTAGCAAATCTTCAAATTACAGTTTTTTAAATGCTTTCAAATATCAATACTATAGGTGTCACAAAATCTAGAAAAATGACATTTAAAAATGAACTACTGCCAGATGTGTCTCTATAAAACTTTCCCCCCACTCTTTTAGCTATATATTCTTTAACTGCCTCCTCATACGACAGTTTATGTATTTTCGAAATAAAATTTTAAGAAATAAACTTTGTAGTTTATAGACATAGATTTCTTGTAACATGGTTGATTAGAATTTGCTTCTAGTTATTAATAGTTTAGAAAAGTTTATTTCAGCTTCACAATTTATTATTGATAATGTCACATTAATTTTCATTGTTAACTTTGAGAAAACCTCTATGGATTACTTCCTCATAAATATTTACTATTATAAATGCATTACTGATTTCAGTACTGCTATAGGTTTGTGCATTACAGGAATTCTGATAAAATACTCATTCACACCATTCCATTACACACATTGTTGATGGGGTATATTCTTTTATTTATTTATTTATTTATTTATTTTTGGCTGTGTTGGGTCTTCGTTGCTGTGCGCAGGCTTTCTCTACTTGCAGGAAGTGGGGGCTACTCTTTGTTGCGGTACACAGGCTTCTCATTGCGGTGGCTTCTCGTTGCAGAGCACGAGCGCTAGGCACGCAGGCTTCAGTAGTTGTGGCTCGCAGGCTCAGTAGTCGTGGCTCACGGGCTCTAGAGCGCAGGCTCCGTAGTTGTGGCACACCGGCTTAGTTGCTCCGTGGAATGTGGGATCTTCCCGGACCAGGGCTCGAACCCTTGTCCCCTGCATTGGCAGGTGGCTTCTTAACCACGGCGCCATCAGGGAAGCCCCTGGAGTATATTCTTGACAGAAGAAAATTTCCCGTTTTGACTAAGCATTGATGAGAACTGAATCTTTGACTTATCTTTCACATGCCTGATGATTGAAATAATTTTCCACAGAATAGCTTCTGGTTTTGTACTTTTCAGTTGGTTTTTTCTTCTTCAAACGCACATGCTTTGAGAGCTGTGAAGTGCAAGACATGGCTATATTGTAAGGTGGTTTTTGTCCTTATGCTTCTGTGTCTTGTGCTAGTTAAGTCAGTAGAGTAGTCAGTATGAGTACTGGAAGTTATTCCTGTAATGGGATAGTATATAGTCAATTACATATGGTGGTGTCTGAAAATCACATAATAGCCTCACTTAAAACATCTCCTTAGGGCTTCCCTGGTGGCGCAGTGGTTGAGAGTCCACCTGCCGATGCAGGGGACACGGGTTCGTGCCCCGGTCCGGGAAGATCCCACATGCCGCGGAGCGGCTAGGCCCGTGAGCCATGGCCGCTGAGCCTGTGCGTCCAGAGCCTGTGCTCCACAACGGGAGAGGCCACAACAGTGAGAGGTCCGCGTACCACAGAACAAAAGAAAATCTCCTTAGCCAGATTTCAAAAAAGCCTGTGGCCATTCCAATATGATCCAACATAGCGGAATATGATAGAAGGAAAATTGGCAAAGAAAGAGACGCTGGTCTTACCTGATGGAAGTGAAAATATCTCACTTTTGACAATTTTGCAAAAACCTATAATTACATGAATTAATTTCTAGGGTTCTTCATAGGACCTAAAAAGGAACCCATAGAGTTGTGGAACAACAATAGAAGCTTCTGTGATGAGAAGCCCGGGCACCGCAACAAAGAGTAGCCCCTGCTCGCCGCAACTGTAGAAAGTCTGCACGCACTATTGAAGACCCAATGCAGCCAAAATAAAAATAAATAAATAAAAATAAATAAATTTATTTTTAAAAAAGTAATACTCAGGTTTGAGGCATGAGAAATATGAGGAGAAATTAACTAATCCTTTCAGAACTTTTAAAATATCAAACTCAGTCTCTAAGATTTTAGCATTATATACAACATCGGTTACTTATTAGTGGTTTGGGAAGGCCAATTTAAAATTTTCTGATCTTACTGTATTGAAATTCACGGCCCTAATGTTTTCCACATTGACTGTATGAATGATGAAGTAAAGTCAATCATGTATTTCCTTTCCAACTAGGCAGAAAACAAAATTTTGAAAAGTGTTTGGACTACTGACTTTTGATTTCTTCTAAGGCAAGTGTATAGGTAATTTTTATTCCCTGATTAGGAGAAAAATGGTGGAAGAGGGCAGGGTTAAGAATGAAGATTTCAAGAGCGTGACAGTTAGACGACCAACCAGAGTTCCTAAGATTCGGTGCCTGTAACTGTTGCCGCCGCTTAAGCCTGCCAAAGCAGTGGTACGGCTGCTGCCCTCATATTTGCTACCTCTAGAAACATTCTTGCCAGTAGTGGCGGCAGCGGGACTCAATTACCCCCTTTTATCACTCTCTGCAGAAGCTCCAGATGGCGTCTTCTGTGGGCAACGTGGCCGACAGCACAGAACCAACGAAACGTATGCTTTCCTTCCAAGGGTTAGCTGAGTTGGCACATCGAGAATATCAGGCAGGAAATTTTGAGGCAGCTGAGAAACACTGCATGCAGCTGTGGAGACAAGAGCCAGACAATACTGGAGTACTTTTATTACTTTCATCTCTACACTTCCAGTGTCGAAGGCTGGACAGATCTGCCCACTTTAGTACTCTGGCAATTAAACAGAACCCTCTTCTGGCAGAAGCCTATTCGAATTTGGGGAATGTGTACAAGGAAAGAGGGCAGTTGCAGGAAGCAATTGAGCATTACCGGCATGCATTGCATCTCAAACCAGATTTCATCGATGGTTATATTAACCTGGCAGCCGCTTTGGTAGCAGCAGGCGACATGGAAGGGGCAGTACAAGCTTACGTCTCTGCTCTTCAGTGCAATCCTGATTTGTACTGTGTTCGCAGTGACCTGGGGAACCTGCTCAAAGCCCTGGGTCGCTTGGAAGGAGCCAAGGCATGTTATTTGAAAGCAATGGAGACGCAACCGAACTTTGCAGTAGCTTGGAGTAATCTTGGCTGTGTTTTCAATGCACAAGGGGAGATTTGGCTTGCAATTCATCACTTTGAAAAGGCTGTCACCCTTGACCCCAGTTTTCTGGATGCTTATATCAATTTAGGAAATGTCTTGCAAGAGGCACGGATTTTTGACAGAGCTGTGGCAGCTTACCTTTGTGCCCTAAGCTTGAGCCCAAATCATGCAGTGGTACATGCCAACCTGGCTTGTGTATACTATGAGCAAGGCCTGATAGATCTGGCAATAGACACCTACAGGCGAGCTATTGAATTGCAACCACATTTCCCTGATGCTTACTGCAACCTAGCCAACGCTCTGGAAGAGAAGGGCAGTGTTGCCGAAGCAGAAGATTGTTATAATACAGCTCTGCGGCTGTGTCCCACCCATGCAGACTCTCTGAATAACCTAGCCAATATCAAAGGAGACCAGGGGAACATTGAAGAGGCAGTTCGCTTGTATTGTAAAGCATTAGAAGTCTTCCCAGAGTTTGCTGTTGCCCATTCAAATTTAGCAAGTGTATTGCAGCAGCAGGGAAAACTGCAGGAAGCTCTGATGCATTATAAGGAGGCTGTTCGAATCAGTCCTACCTTTGCTGATGCCTACTGTAACATGGGAAACACTCTAAAGGAGATGCAGGATGTTCAGGGAGCCTTGCAGTGTTATACTCGTGCCATTCAGATTAACCCTGCACTTGCGGATGCCCACAGCAATCTGGCTTCCATTCACAAGTATTCAGGGAATATTCCAGAAGCAATTGCTTCTTATCGCACTGCTCTGAAGCTTGAACCTGATTTTCCTGACGCTTATTGTGATTTGGCTCATTGCCTGCAGATTGTCTGTGATTGGACAGACTATGATGAGCGAATGAAGAAGTTGGTCAGCATTGTGGCTGACCAGCTGGAGAAGAATAGGTTGCCTTCTGTGCAGCCTCATCATAGTATGCTCTATCCTCTTTCTCATGGCTTCAGGAAGGCTATTGCTGAGAGCCACGGGAACCTCTGCTTGGATGAGATCAGTGTCCTTCATAAACCACCGTACGAACATCCAAAAGACTTGAAGCTCAGTGATGGTCGACTGCGTGTAGGATACGTGAGTTCTGACTTTGGGAATCATCCTACTTCTCATCTTATGCAGTCTATTCCAGGCATGCACAATCCTGATAAATTTGAGGTATTCTGTTATGCCCTGAGCCCAGATGATGGCACAAACTTCCGAGCGAAGGTGATGGCAGAAGCCCATCATTTCATTGATCTTTCTCAGATTCCATGCAATGGGAAAGCAGCTGATCGCATCCATCAAGATGGTATACACATCCTTGTAAATATGAATGGTTATACCAGGGGTGCTCGAAATGAACTCTTTGCTCTCAGGCCAGCTCCTATTCAGGCAATGTGGCTGGGCTACCCTGGGACCAGTGGCGTGCTTTTCATGGATTATATCATCACAGATCAGGAAACTTCACCTGCTGAAGTTGCTGAGCAGTATTCTGAGAAACTGGCTTATATGCCCCATACTTTCTTTATTGGTGATCATGCTAATATGTTCCCTCACCTGAAGAAGAAAGCAGTCATCGATTTTCAGTCCAATGGGCACATTTATGACAATCGGATTGTGCTGAATGGCATCGACCTCAAAGCATTTCTTGATAGTCTCCCAGATGTGCAGATTGTCAAGATGAAATGTCCTGATGGAGGAGACAATGCAGACAGCAGTAATACGGCTCTTAATATGCCTGTCATTCCTATGAATACTATTGCAGAGGCAGTTATTGAAATGATTAACAGAGGACAAATTCAGATAACAATTAATGGATTCAGTCTTAGCAATGGACTGGCAACTACCCAGATCAACATTAAGGCTGCCACTGGAGAGGAGGTTCCCCGTACCATTATTGTAACCACACGTTCTCAGTACGGGTTACCGGAAGATGCCATTGTGTACTGTAACTTTAATCAGTTGTATAAAATTGACCCATCTACTTTGCAGATGTGGGCAAATATTCTGAAGCGTGTTCCCAATAGCGTACTGTGGCTGTTGCGTTTTCCAGCAGTAGGAGAACCTAATATTCAACACTATGCACAAAACATGGGCCTTCCCCAGAACTGTATCATTTTTTCACCTGTTGCTCCTAAAGAGGAACATGTTCGGAGAGGCCAGCTGGCTGATGTCTGCTTGGACACTCCACTCTGTAATGGACACACCACAGGGATGGATGTCCTTTGGTCAGGGACACCCATGGTGACTATGCCAGGAGAGACTCTTGCTTCCCGAGTTGCAGCTTCCCAGCTCACTTGTTTAGGCTGTCTTGAGCTTATTGCTCAAAATAGACAAGAATATGAAGACATAGCTGTGAAACTGGGAACTGATCTAGAATACCTGAAGAAAATTCGTGGCAAAGTCTGGAAGCAGAGAACATCTAGCCCTCTGTTCAACACCAAACAATACACAGTGGACCTAGAGCGGCTCTATCTACAGATGTGGGAGCATTACGCAGCTGGCAACAAACCTGATCACATGATTAAGCCTGTTGAAGTCACTGAGTGGGCCTAAATAATGACTGTGTGCACAGGAGAATTACCCTGTACCTGAGCCTCAACCTTCTGGGGGAAAGGGAACTACTTTTTCCTTATCTGTACAATACCATGCTGCAGATGGGTGACAGACAATGATAAGAAATAGCACAGCCAGACTTGCTTCCTGCATGATCATGATCATGATAGGGAGAGACACAAGAGATGGGAAACTGCTGTTCCACAAGGAGTCTCCATAGAATTTTGCAGCAGCCAGGTGTCTGGAAGGTCTGGAAGGTAAGTCTGGAAGGTCTGATCTCCCTTGGTCTTCCATGGGATGGATGGTTAGTGTGGAAGGGAGATAGAGATTGCCCAGCCGTTCTGTGATTATCATGGATTGATTGAGTCTTCTGGATTAATATTTTTCTTTATATTTGGGGTATTGGAGCTTTTAAAAATGTTTGGTTTCAGGTATTTTTATTCATGTGAAGTGTATATGATTCTCTTGAGATAAGGTTTTAAGCTAAAATATTCCTTGTTTTAGTTTCTGAACTCTACAGATAAATGGGGACTTTGCTGTAGTCTTTTTATAGGTTTTATAAACCACTTGAGCCTATATCAGTCATTTTAGTTTCTGACATAATGTTTGGAACTATCAGTGCCTTGTTGGTTTATAGATGATGGCTTAAATTCTTTTCCTGGTCCGTTTCCTTCTTCCCCTCCCCCCACTTTAAAAATTCTCCTGTAACTTGGCTAACAAAAAACCAAGTCTGATTCAAAACCTCCCAGAGCGTTTCTCTTAAACGCATCATCTGGTGCCAAATGAAGATCCTTAGGAGTGATTATTAATTCTGAAGGGCACAGTTGTGGTACTGTCACTGATGATAACGACAATGGATTTTTGGCCCAGAGTTTTGACCTATTTCACCAGTGTTTTACCGTTGACTGCCCCTCTGTGCTGCTTCCAAAAGTGATAGTGTGTGTTAAGATTTTTACTTTCATTTCTAAAGTTTGTTTTTTTTTTTAGTGAGTCCTGTTCTTCCTTTTTCTTTCAGCAGAACTGAAATCCCAGGTAAGTATAAGTATTCAAATATTTGATCAGTAAGTCACAGTTATCTCCAGTACATTAAATAACTTTCATCAAAAAACATGTTATAGGTAAAAAGCTCTGAAGGACCAGCTATGTATATGATAATTATGTTTCATCCTTCTAGGGTATTATATATAATAACTTGTCTTCTGGACGTGGTCTTGAAGTCTTTATGGATCCAGCCTCAGTAGTAGTGAACTGCACTGCTACTTGGTTTGGAGTACAAATTAGACTTTAGCCCTCCTGGAGGTTGAGTTTTTGGTATTGAAAACCATAGGAGTGAAATTATTGTATTTCAACAAAGGATCGAGGGCTTGAGGCTTAAACAAGGCAACATATGTGTGGGAAGCAGTCAGCCTTGAGAGCAGGTAAGGACATGCCAGGCATGAGGCCGCTGCTCGAAGGGACTGTCCCTACTTGTTCCCCTCCTTATTCCATTCCATGGGAGATAAATCACCAGGGCCCAGAGATCAGAAAGAATGTAAAATGAGACAAGCAAAGCTGTCTCCCCCCCTGCACATGCAGGTTATTTTTGATGCTTCTGGGTTTATGGGTTTCCTCCCAGGGAAGTTAACCTTGAGCCGAGACAGTCTGTAGGTAATGTAAACCACCATCTGGCAGCCTTCCGATTTCTAGTCTATATAATCTGCAACTGTAGCATAATAAAATTTGCCTTGCAACCATCAGTTGTCTTGGTCCTTCTGACCCCATCCGTCGTTGCTACTTTCAGTTCCTTACCCCTTCCCTTGTGACCCTGGGCGGTGAGATCCTCTTTCTCCGGCTGGTCCGCGGCAAGTGGCACTCGAACAGGGACCTGAAGCGTGAAGGCAATTAAAAGAAAAAGAAAGTGCAGGTAAGAGAACCCTTATGCAAAATATGTGTGGCCACCAGTAAAAGTGAAACTAATAGAGGCATAAGGCAATAGTCAGAAGTAAAATAAGATGGGGCCAAAGGGCTCAAAGGAGTGTGAATTATTTGCTCAGGTTTTACTTTCGATGCTTAAAGCTCGGGGTAATAAAGTTTCTACCTCACAGTTGACTGAATTTTTACAGCATATCCATGGTGTATCTCCCTGGTTTCCTGATGGCGGCTCTGTTGACATAGAAATCTGGCAGAAAGTTGGAGAAGATTTAAAAAATTATTAAGAGTCTCGAGGGCCTACTCATACTCCTGTTGTTACATATAGTTTGTGGAATCTGATAAAAATATGTTTAGCTGCTTCTCATGATAGTGTTGATTTGAATGTAAAGTCAGAAAAACATAAGCCTCTGACAGAAGGAGAGACTGTATTATCAGCTACTGTGTCGCCACTTCCTAAACCGAAAGAGCTAATTAATTTCAATAGTTTAGATGAAGAGGAACATTTTGACTTAACAGATGAGGCTTGTAAACATAAAAGAGAGAACTATCCTGAGGATGATTTTCTAATGGCTGTGATAGATAAGTCAGTGAAAAAGCTGCAGGTTAATAAGGACTGTCTTGCTCAAAAATCTACATCTGTAAAAATGCTGAGTCCCTTGCAGCGCGCTGTACAAGGAGCCATAAAACGAGGAGAAGATCCTATTTTCTGTTGTCCCGTCATAGAAAGACCTGGTCCTAATAATCCTCAACAAGCTACTAGGGAGCATCAGGCTCTCCCTTTGAAAGTTTTGAAAGATTGAAAATCTGCCTGTGCTCAATATGGGCCCACTGCTCCTTTTACTGCTGCTATGGTTGACAGGAGAAGCTCTTCCCCCCGCTGATTGGAAGTCTATTGCACGAGCTTGTTTAAATGGTGGAGATTATTTAATATGGAAGTTTGATTTTTATGAACGGGCTGCTGAACAAGCAGAAAAGAATGCTGCCCATAATATTCCAGTTGATTATCATATGCTGATTGGGGAAGGACAGTATCTTTCTTTGCAAGATCAATTAACTTATCCCTTTGTTGCTTATCCTCAAATAAATCATTTGGCATTACAAGCCTGGAGGAAATGACCTTCTACACACAAAACTGAGGATCTTTCAACAATTAGACAGGGACCTGATGAACCATATGCTGATTTTGTAGATAGGTTGTCACAGGCAGTGGGGAGACTCATTGTGGACGGACTCACTGGTACAATTGTAGTTAAGCAACTTGCTTTTGAGAATGCTAATAATGCGTCTCAGGCTGCGATTCGACCTTGGAGAAAACGGGGAACATTGGAGGATTATATTCGCCTTTGTGCAGACATTGGGCCTACTTATATACAGGGTGCTGCTGTGGCTGCAGCATTAACTAAAGTGGGGTTTAAAAACAACCAAAAGAAAACGAAGACTTGTTTTAAATGCGGAAAGGCAGGTCATTTTGCTAGCGAATGTAGATCTTTTAATTCTAACCCTAGTCCTTCCTTCCCTACTCAGAAACCTCCAGATGGTCAGAAAATCCCTGGTTTATGCCCTAAATGCAATAGGGGAAAACATTGGGCACAAGATTGTTGCTCGGTGGCCCACAAGGATGGGCCACCACTGTCGGGAAACTCCTCCAGGGGCCTTCCCCGGCCCCAACAAATAATAAGGGCAATGTCTGTGTATCCTCCTCAAATTATCAATCAGACATTAACCAAAAACAGAAACATACAATATCCTCGCTCTCCAGAGCAACACCAGGAAGCGCAGGACTGGAGCTCAGTACCTCCGCCCGATATGTATTAACTCCTGAAATGGGTCCTCAGGCCCTCTCTACGGGCATCTGTGGACCTTTACCCAAGGGTTTGATGGGACTATTATTGGGAAGAAGTAGTGTCACCATGAAAGGTTTAACTATTATGCCAGGAGTCACAGATTCTGACTATGAAGGAGAAATAAAAGTCATGGCACAAACTATTAAAAATACAACAATTATTTCTCCTGGTGATAAAATTGCACAATTGCTACTTTTGCCCTTTACTTCATGGACAAATTTTACAACATCAAAAGAGAGAAACAAAGGCTTTTGGATCGTCTAATGCTGCCTACTGGATTCAGAAGATAGGGAAAGAACGTCCAGAAATGAAATGAACCATTAATGGAAAGGTTTTTTCAGGTTTGTTAGACACTGGAGCTGATGTCTCTGTTATGACGCAGATACACTGGCCTAAACGTTGGCCCATTAGTCCTACTATTACAGAACTTCACGGAATAGGACAAAGTTCTTCTCCTATGCAAAGTAGTCAGTTATTATTATGGCAAGATAGTGAGGGCCATTCAGGATACTTCCAGCCTTATGTTTTGCCTGGGCTGCCTTTAAACCTCTGGGGCCGAGATATATTAAAAGAAATGGGAGTATTACTTTATAGTCCAAATTCTCAAGTCTCTAATATGATGTTGGATCAAGGATTTCTTCCCACAAAAGGGCTGGGAACAAATCAACAAGGAACTGTCCATCCTATTGATGTGAAAATAAAAAATGATAGACAAGGTTTGGGTTTTTCTTAGGAGCCTTGGATTCTCCTCCACTCACTGCTGATCCAATTACTTGGCTGACTGATGACCCTGTATGGGTGGACCAATGGCCCCTCACAAAGGAGAAATTAGAAGCTGCAGAACAATCAGTACTGGAACAATTAGGGCATTTAGAAATTTCCAGTAGTCCTTGGAATACTCCTATTTTTATTATCAAGAAAAAATCTGGAAAATATAGGTTATTACAGGATCTAAGAGCTGTTAATAAAACTATGCTAATAATGGGAGCTCTTCAACCAGGCCTACCCTCTCCAACAGCCATACCACATAATTATCATCTTTTAGTTATAGAGTTAAAAGATTGTTTTTTCACTATTCCTTTGTTTCCTGAAGATAGAAAACATTTTGCTTTTAGCTTGCCTGCCTTAAATTTTAAGGAAGCCATGAGGAGATTTCAATGGAAAGTATTGCCTCAGGGCATGGCAAATAGTCCTACATTATGCCAAAAATATGTGGCTCAGGCCTTGACTCCTGTGAGAAAAAGGTTTCCATCGTTATATCTCATACATTATATGGATGATATGCTTTTAGCCACTGATAATATTTCTTTATTAGAGACTGCTTTTCCATTTTTACAACAGTCCTTACAATCATTTGGCTTGGTCACTGCCTCAAAAAAATTCAAAGACAATCTCCATTTTTATATTTGGGAAAATATATTGATAACACTACTATTAGGCCTCAAAAACTGCAAATTCGAGTTGATAATTTAAAAACATTAAATGCTTTACAAAAATTACTTGGAGATATTAATTGGCTAAGGCCTTCCTTAAAACTTACTACTGCTCAATTACAGCCTTTGTTTGATATTCTTAAAGGTGACTCAGATCCTTCTTCTTCACGCTCTATGACTCCAGAAGGATTTCAAGCTTTACAAATAGTCAATAGATCTATCAGTTCTACACAATTAACTAGAATTCATACTCACCTTCCAATTTTATTAATAATTTGTCCAACTCCTCATGTGCCTACTGCCATCTTATGGCAAACTGTTGGAATTATTGAATAGATTCATATGAAAACTACACCCTCTAAAGTTATTAACCCTTATTATGAACTTATTAATAATTTAGTAATGCAAGGTAGAACTAGATGCTTACAACCTATAAGTATAGAACCTTCTCAAATTATTATCCCTTATTCAGTTAGTCAACAAAATTGGCTTTTTCAACATAGTAATGAATGGGGTCTTGCTCTTGCAGGATTTTCAGGTACCTTGGAATGCCATTACCCTGCTGATAAATTGATCCAGTTCAGCAAACTTAACTCATATCTTTCCTTCTATAATTAGGCAACAGCCTGTTCCTCATGTACCTTTGGTTTTTACGGATGGTTCTTCTTCAGGAGTGGCTACTGTAATCATTGACGACGGAACAAACCTCATTAAAGAAACTTCCTTGACTTCAGCTCAACGTGTTGAACTGTATGCTGTCATTATGTCTTTTAAACATTTGCCTTCTATGTCTTTAATTTGTTTTCTGATAGTAAATATCTTATTAGCTTATGATTTCTTCTGGAGACTGCGACCATAGGACATACTAATAACCCTGAATTATCATCCTCTTTTCGTTTGCTTCAACAGCTTATTCGTTCCCATGATGGTCCTGTTGCAGGTCTGTATATCCGTGCTCATTCTAACTTGCCTGGTCCATTGACTAAACTTAATGCGACTGCAGATGTTTTAACTCGATCTAAACGTGATCTTTATCCTGTACATTTTCCTCCCAAGAATAGAGTTGAAGTTACTCCTCCTCCTCAATCTCTTTTCCCTAAAGCAGGACATGTCCCAATTTACCATACTCCTCCTTTCCGTTCGTCATGCTGTCAAGAATGGCTAATGTACTGCATTCATTATCTTCATACTGTTGATACTCATGGTCCATGTCCTGGACACCCTCATATTATGGTAAGTTATGATCAAACTGCTTCACAAGCAGCACAGCCATTGCACGCTTTACACCGTCAGTCGGCGGCTACATTACACACACAATTTTCCCTTACTCGTGAAGCCGCCCGACAAATTGTTACGCAATGCCCACAATGCTTACCTCACCTTCCTGTTCCACATTATGTTGTTAATCCTCGTGGATTATTACCTAGACATTTATGGCAAATGGATGTTACTCATATCCCGTCTTTTGGGAAATTACAGTTTGTTCGTGTCACTATCGATACTTACTCTGGTTTCCTCTGTGCTACAGCACAGACTGGAGAAGCTACTAAACATGTTATCACTCATTTATTACACTGTTTTGCTTTCATGAACCTTCCCAAAATTATTAAAACAGATAATGGGACCGCTTACTCTAGTGCTGCTTTTGCAACATTTTGTAATTCATTACAGAATTACCCATATTACAGGCATTCCATATAACCCTCAAGGACAAGGTATTATAGAACGTGCAAATAGATCTTTAAAGCTAACTATTGAAAAAATAAAAAGGGGGGAATTGTATAGAACAACGCCATATAACCTTATAAATCATGCTCTGTTTATTTTAAATGTTCTCACTGTTGACAAATTTGGCTGCTCTGCAGGGGGAAGGTTGGTGGCTGAGCCAAGATTGGCCTCTCAATCTCCGGAGGTCCTCTGGAAAGATCCGTTAACCAGCACTTGGCGTGGTCCTGATCCTGTGTTGATTTGGTTTAGTACCCATCCTGTCTGTCTTAGCCCATTGAATCTGGAAACTGGATGTGTAAAGGCTATTAGTTATGAGCATACAGATGTTTATGAGGGAACGGATCAATCAATTAGTTTGTCAGGCTCTCCAGGCATCCTTCATTTTACAGGAACCAACATTACTCTTATATGCCCGGCTACCAGCCGATGAGAGGATCTTAAGGATACCATCATTTGGTATAAAATGGGCA
>NW_022983472.1:0-2534 GCF_011762595.2 Tursiops truncatus | reverse complement strand
CACGGAATGTAAACTTGGCTACACAGGAACTGAATTCCAAAACAGAACAGGGTCTCAAATTTAGAAAACCAACTTATGCTTGCTTAAGGGTAAAGGTGAGTTGGGGTGCTGCATAAAACCAGAGATTGAAATGAGCACAGATAAAGTTCCTTAAGCCAAATATGGAATAGACAAGAGCTACTCCTTGCTCAACGAAATGGACTCAACACCGCATATTAAACGCCTAAGAATGTACCTGACTAGTAAGTATCTTAAAACCTATGGATTGCTATGTCTCCGAAAGAGAATCAAGCATGTGTACAGGGGCATAAACGCAGCAGTGATAGGATTGGAGAGGTTCGGTGAGCAAATGAAGACCCTTTGAAGTCATATTGCATGGTACCCATTCCACGGGTTTCAACTACCCAGGTTTAAGGTATTCTTCCTTCAGCTAAAACATGCATGTGGAACCCAGAGTATGATCAACCATGTGATCGGGAGACGTGTTCAAATATGTCTCAGTTTTCCTCCCCTGGTACTCGGGTGCAACATTCCAGACGCTTTACTAACACTCTCCCCACTTGGAGAGTCAGCCCTTTAACCTCCTGTTTGGCCCAGTTTGCAATTTCTGCGGAAGATGAACAGGAATAGCGAGAACCACTGAGAGACTAGCTGGAGGTGTCTGGACGGGCAAATTTAACTCTCATTTCCCACCAGGAAGAGGAAATAACCAAAGGCTCAGCGTGCCGTGCCGGAACCAGATTAGGGCCTGAAGCCATCCTGCGGTGTTGCGGCCAGGTCACAAGAAAGCGAGTTGAAGAAAGGAGCTCAGGGGCACTGTAATTCACAAACCTGCAGAGTTATAAATGACAGCTATCGTCCAAAAATAGACTGAAGTAAGGCTGCCAAGAGGACTTGAAAGCGGGGCAGAATTGCAGGAAACCGATTTCAGGAGGTAGACTGGAATTGCATTGAAAGCATAGGAAAAGAGGCAGAACGTCCACAATGATGCACTTGGCCAAAAAGGGCGTATGCGTTTTTTCCTGAATATATTCAGGAAAAAACGCATACGCCCTTTTTGGCCAACCAAGCAAGCTTGCAAAGGAAATCTGCACTACAATGAAGTCTCACTTCCCCCCGGTCAAAAGGGCCATCTGAAAAAAGTGTAAAATCCAGAAAGGCAGGACAGGCCATGGAGAACTGGGAGCCTTGTTATGCTGTGTCTTTTTGATTTTAATTTCCCTAAGCTATAGGACCATAAGTGGAAGTGCCCTAGGCTCTGTTGCTTTGTTTTTTTAGATGTTTCAGGAAACACCATACACTTCTCCCGAGTGGTTGTTGGCAATTTACATCCCGCCCATCAGCATAACAAGGCTCCCAGTTCTCCATGGCCTGTCCTGCCTTTCTGGATTTTACACTTTTTTCAGATGGCCCTTTTGACCGGGGGAAGTGAGACTTCATTGTAGTGCAGATTTCCTTTGCAAGCTTGCTTGGTTGGCCAAAAAGGGCGTATGCGTTTTTTCCTGAATATATTCAGGAAAAAACGCATACGCCCTTTTTGGCCAAGTGCATCATTGTGGACGTTCTGCCTCTTTTCCTATGCTTTCAATGCAATTCCAGTCTACCTCCTGAAATCGGTTTCCTGCAATTCTGCCCCGCTTTCAAGTCCTCTTGGCAGCCTTACTTCAGTCTATTTTTGGACGATAGCTGTCATTTATAACTCTGCAGGTTTGTGAATTACAGTGCCCCTGAGCTCCTTTCTTCAACTCGCTTTCTTGTGACTGGCCGCAACACCGCAGGATGGCTTCAGGCCCTAATCTGGTTCCGGCACGGCACGCTGAGCCTTTGGTTATTTCCTCTTCCTGGTGGGAAATGAGAGTTAAATTTGCCCGTCCAGACACCTCCAGCTAGTCTCTCATTGGTTCTCGCTATTCCTGTTCATCTTCCGCAGAAATTGCAAACTGGGCCAAACAGGAGGTTAAAGGCGCTGACTCTCCAAGTGGGGAGAGTGTTAGTAAAGCGTCTGGAATGTTGCACCCGAGTACCAGGGGGGAAAACTGAGACATATTTGAACACGTCTCCCGATCACATGGTTGATCATACTCTGGGTTCCACATGCATGTTTTAGCTGAAGGAAGAATACCTAAAACCTGGGTAGTTGAAACCCGTGGAATGGGTACCATGCAATATGACTTCAAAGGGTCTTCATTTGCTCACCGAACCTCTCCAATCCTATCACTGCTGCGTTTATGCCCCTGTACACATGCTTGATTCTCTTTCGGAGACATAGCAATCCATAGGTTTTAAGATACTTACTAGTCAGGTACATTCTTAGGCGTTTAATATGCGGTGTTGAGTCCATTTCATTGAGCAAGGAGTAGCTCTTGTCTATTCCATATTTGGCTTAAGGAACTTTATCTGTGCTCATTTCAATCTCTGGTTTTATGCAGCACCCCAACTCACCTTTACCCTTAAGCAAGCATAAGTTGGTTTTCTAAATTTGAGACCCTGTTCTGTTTGTAATTCAGTTCCTGTGTAGCCAAGTTTACATTCCT
>NW_022983471.1:80000-134769 GCF_011762595.2 Tursiops truncatus | reverse complement strand
CCCAAGCGCCCGGCTAAGCTGCGCCTCAAGAGGCAGCCCGCGACCCCGCCGGCATCTACGCCAAACCAGCTAGAAGGGCCCGATCTCGCCGCGATCGCGGAAGCTAAGCAGGGTCGGGCACTGGTTAGGACCTTGGATGGGGAGACCTCTAGGAAGACGGGTGCTCTCGGCTTTTGACTCCCGCTCCGCCTTCTCCTTTTGGCGCCCGAGGCGTTCGCGGCTATCCCGCCCCCGCCGGGTACAGATGCAAGCCCCACCTCCTCAGGCCTCCCACCACAGCAAGCGTCTGATGGGGCGCTCCCTGCCTGCCTGAGCCGGCGAGGCGGCCAGAAGGGTCCCTGGAAGGCGGAGGACACACCAGTCGCTCCGGGGGTGGCCTGACGGAACCAGATTTGGCCGTGGACCAGGGGGCCCCCGTCCGTGCGGCCGCGAGCCCCTCGACCTGCACCTGGCCGCCCCCATGGAGCCCAGCCCCGGCGCCGCCCCTGTCTGCGGGGTGTCTCTCCACAGCTCCATACGGAAAAAGCCGCCCCTCCGCCGTTTCATTATGGCCGGGCGCGGGAGCGGGGTCGAGGGCCCAGGCCGCTTCCCTGGGCCTGCCGGCCACCTGGGGCGGGGTCCTGAGCTCGGACGGTGACGTGGGGGCGAAGGGGCGTGGCTGGTCTAGGGGCTGTGCCAACTCAATGGTGGCTCCCAGTGGCTTCGGGCCAGCTTCTGTCGGGCAGGAGGGCCGGTTCCGTCTGCGTCTGAGCTGCGCCTAGCGCAGCGTGGGCGGGCAGGTGGGATGCCAAGGGCCCGCGGTCCCCGGGCCCGGAAGCCTCCTGGGCCACTTCCCCGTGAGCGACCTGCGGGATCTGGGGCGGGGCGCAAGCGCCAAAAAGTTTGCTGGCTCCCGCCCGCCCTGGGCTGGGTGGTCGCCAACACCTCCGCCACCCCAGGTGCCCGAGACCTCCGTTCCCCGGCCTAGGCAGCGGCGGGGCCCTGCCGGACGGGCGGGCCGCTGGGCTGACGGTAAGGCCCAAGCGCCTGCTAAGGTGCACCTCAAGAGGCAGCCCGCGACGCCACCGGCATCTACTGCCCCACCAGCCTAGAAGGGCCCGATCTCGCCGCGATCGCGGAAGCTAAGCAGGGTCGGGCCTGGTTAGAACTTGGATGGAGACCTCTAGGGAAGACCGGGTGCTCTAGCCTTTTTGCCTCCCGCTCCGCCTTCTCCTTTTTGGCCGGGCGTTCGCGGCTATCTCCGCCCCCGCCGGGTACAGATGCAAGCCCCACCTCCTCAGGCCCCTCCCACCACAGCAAGCTTCTGATGGGGCGCTCCCTGCCTGCCCTGAGCTGCCAGGCGGCCAGAAGGCGGCCCTGGAAGGCGGAGACACACCAGACGCTTTCCGCCTGACGGAAACGAGACGTGTCCGCGGACCCGGGGGCCGTCCGTGCGGCCCGCGAGCCCCTCGACCTGCACCTGGCCGCCCCCACTGGAGCCCAGCCCACGGCGCCGCCACCTGTCTGCCGGGCTGGCTCTCCACAGCTCCATACGGAAAAAGCCGCCCCTCCGCCGTTTCACCATGGCCGGGCGCGGGAGCGGGGTCGAGGGCCCAGGCCGCTTCCCTGGGCCTGCCGGCCACCTGGGGCGGGGGTCCTGAGCTCGGACGGTGACGTGGGGGCGAAGGTGGCGTGGCTGGGTCTTAGGGGCTGTGCCAACTCAATGGTGGCTCCCAGTGGCTTCGGGCCAGCTTCTGTCGGGCAGGAGGGCCGGTCCGGTCTGCGTCTGAGCTGCGCCTAGCGCAGCGTGGGCGGGCAGGTGGGATGCCCAAGGGACCGCGGTCCCCGGGCCCGGAAGCCTCCTGGGCCACTTCCCCGTGAGCGACCTGCGGGATCTGGGGCGGGGCGCCAAGCGCCAAAAAGTTTGCTGGCTCCCGCCCGCCCTGTGCTGGGTGGTCGCCAACACCTCCGCCACCCCCAGGTGCCCGAGACCTCCGTTCCCCGGCCTAGGCAGGCGGCGGGGCCCTGCCGGGACGGGCGGGCCGGTGGGCTGACGGTAAGGCCCAAGCGCCTGCTAAGGTGCACCTCAAGAGGCAGCCCGCGACGCCACCGGCATCTACTGCCCCACCAGCCTAGAAGGGCCCGATCTTGCCGCGATCGCGGAAGCTAAGCAGGGTCGGGCCTGGTTAGAACTTGGATGGGAGACCTCTAGGGAAGACCGGGTGCTCTAGCCTTTTTGCCTCCCGCTCCGCCTTCTCCTTTTTGCGCCCGCGGCGTTCGCGTCTATCTCTGCCCCCGCTGGGTACAGATGCAAGCCCCACCTCCTCAGGCCCCTCCCACCACAGCAAGCTTCTGATGGGGCGCTCCCTGCCTGCCTGAGCTGCCAGGCGGCCAGAAGGCGGCCCTGGAAGGCGGAGACACACCAGACGCTTCCGCCTGACGGAAACGAGACGTGTCCGCGGACCCGGGGGCCGTCCGTGCGGCCCGCGAGCCCCTCGACCTGCACCTGGCCGCCCCCACTGGAGCCCAGCCCCGGCGCCGCCACCTGTCTGCCGGGGTGTCTCTCCACAGCTCCATACGGAAAAAGCCGGCCCTCCGCCGTTTCACCATGGCCGGGCGCGGGAGCGGGGTCGAGGCCCAGGCCGCTTCCCCGGGCCTGCCGGCCACCTGGGGCGGGGTCCTGAGCTCGGACGGCGGCGTGGGGGCAAGGGTGGCGTTGCTGGGCCTAAGGGGCATACCAACACAATGCTGGCTCCCACTGGCTTCGGGCCACCTGCTGTCGGGCAGGAGGGTCGGCCCGGTCTGCGGTTGGGCTTCGCCTAACGCAGCGTGGGCCGGCTACTACTATTGCTCTTGCTGATTCTTCTACTTCTATTTCTGGCCCTCTGCACGTCAAATATGCTGCCACTATTACTGCTGCTGATGCCACTTCTACTGCTGTTTCTACCACTACTACTACTACTACTACTACTAGGCCAGTGCATGGCAAATACTACTACTATTACCACCACTGCTGCCATTACTACTACTGCTGCTACTACTACTGCTGCTGCTACTTGTACAGGTGCTGCTGATACTACTACTACTAATAGCCAGTGCATGGCAAATATTAACACTACTACTACTGCTGCTGCTTCTACTATTGCTACTACTACTGCTACTACTAGTAGTCCAGTGCAGGGCAAATTCTACTACTATTACTACAACAGCTACTGCTGCTAATAGTAATGTTACTACTACTGCTCATGCTAGTAATCTAGGATATGGCAAATACTACTACTATTACTACTAGTGCTGCTGCTGCTACTTCCGCTACTACAACTATCAATACTACTAGCCCAGTGCGTGGCAAATATACTACTATTATTGCTGTTCCTGCTACTTCTACTACTATTCCTGGCCCACTGCAAGTCAAATATGCTGCTCCAATTACTCCTGCTGCTGCCACTTCTACTGCTATTGCTACCACTATTACTACTACTACTAGCCCAATGCATGGCAAATACTACTACTAATACTAATACTACTACTGCTGCTGCTTGTACAAATGCTACTACTACTGCTGCTACTAGTAGTCCAGTGCATTGAAAATACTACTACTACTACTCCTGATGCTGCTACTACTTCTACTACTAGTATCAATACTACTAGCCCTGTGTATGGCAAATCTACTACTACTACTGCTATGGCTGCTACTTCTATTATCACTACTGGCCCACTGCAGGGCAAATCTGCTGGTACTATTACTGCTGCTGATGCCACTTCTATTGCTGATGCTAACTCTACTACTACTGCTACTACTAGCAGTCCACTGCATGGCAAATCTACTACTACTACTTCAATTGCTGCTACTGCTACTACTACTACTGGCCCTCTGCAGGGAATATATGGTGCTACTACTCCTGCTGCTGCAGCCACTTCTCCTGCTGCTACTACCACTACTATTACTACTAGCCCAGTGCATGGCAAATACTACTTCTATTACCACTACTGCTGCTACTTCTACTGCTGCTGCTACCTCCGATCCCCGGCCTAGGCGGGCGGCGGGGCCCTGCCGGGACGGGCGGGCCGCTGGGCTGGCGGTAAGGCCCAAGCGCCCGCTAAGCTGCGCCTCAAGAGGCAGCCCGCGACCCCGCCGGCATCTACTGCCAAACCAGCCTAGAAGGGCCCGATCTCGCCGCGATCGCGGAAGCTAAGCAGGGTCGGGCCTGGTTAGAACTTGGATGGGAGACCTCTAGGGAAGACCGGGTGCTCTAGGCTTTTTGCCTCCCGCTCCGCCTTCTCCTTTTGGCGCCCGAGGCGTTCGCGGCTATCTCCGCCCCCGCCGGGTACAGATGCAAGCCCCACCTCCTCAGGCCCCTCCCACCACAGCAAGCGTCTGATGGGGCGCTCCCTGCCTGCCTGAGCGGCGAGGCAGCCAGAAGGCGTCCCTGGAAGGCGGAGACACACCAGTCGCTCCGGGGGTGGCCTGACGGAAACCAGACGTGGCCGTGGACCCGGGGGCCGTCCGTGCGGCCCGCGAGCCCCTCGACCTGCACCTGGCCGCCCCCACTGGAGCCCAGCCCCGGCGCCGCCCCCTGTCTGCCGGGGTGTCTCTCCACAGCTCCATACGGAAAAAGCCGCCCCTCCGCCGTTTCATTATGGCCGGGCGCGGGAGCGGGGTCGAGGGCCCAGGCCGCTTCCCTGGGCCTGCCGGCCACCTGGGGCGGGGTCCTGAGCTCGGACGGTGACGTGGGGGCGAAGGTGGCGTGGCTGGGTCTTAGGGGCTGTGCCAACTCAATGGTGGCTCCCAGTGGCTTCGGGCCAGCTTCTGTCGGGCAGGAGGGCCGGTCCGGTCTGCGTCTGAGCTGCGCCTAGCGCAGCGTGGGCGGGCAGGTGGGATGCCCAAGGGACTGCGGTCCCCGGGCCCGGAAGCCTCCTGGGCCACTTCCCCGTGAGCGACCTGCGGGATCTGGGGCGGGGCGCCAAGCGCCAAAAAGTTTGCTGGCTCCCGCCCGCCCTGGGCTGGGTGGTCGCCAACACCTCCGCCACCCCCAGGTGCCCGAGACCTCCGTTCCCCGGCCTAGGCAGGCGGCGGGGCCCTGCCGGGACGGGCGGGCCGGTGGGCTGACGGTAAGGCCCAAGCGCCTGCTAAGGTGCACCTCAAGAGGCAGCCCGCGACGCCACCGGCATCTACTGCCCCACCAGCCTAGAAGGGCCCGATCTCGCCGCGATCGCGGAAGCTAAGCAGGGTCGGGCCTGGTTAGAACTTGGATGGGAGACCTCTAGGGAAGACCGGGTGCTCTAGCCTTTTTGCCTCCCGCTCCGCCTTCTCCTTTTTGCGCCCACGGCGTTCGCGTCTATCTCTGCCCCCGCTGGGTACAGATGCAAGCCCCACCTCCTCAGGCCCCTCCCACCACAGCAAGCTTCTGATGGGGCGCTCCCTGCCTGCCTGAGCTGCCAGGCGGCCAGAAGGCGGCCCTGGAAGGCGGAGACACACCAGACGCTTCCGCCTGACGGAAACGAGACGTGTCCGCGGACCCGGGGGCCGTCCGTGCGGCCCGCGAGCCCCTCGACCTGCACCTGGCCGCCCCCACTGGAGCCCAGCCCCGGCGCCGCCACCTGTCTGCCGGGCTGGCTCTCCACAGCTCCATACGGAAAAAGCCGCCCCTCCGCCGTTTCACCATGGCCGGGCGCGGGAGCGGGGTCGAGGGCCCAGGCCGCTTCCCCGGGCCTGCCGGCCACCTGGGGCGGGGTCCTGAGCTCGGACGGTGGCGTGGGGGCGAAGGTGGCGTGGCTGGGTCTTAGGGGCTGTGCCAACTCAATGGTGGCTCCCAGTGGCTTCGGGCCAGCTTCTGTCCGGCAGGAGGGCCGGTCCGGTCTGCGTCTGAGCTGCGCCTAGCGCAGCGTGGGGCGGGCAGGTGGGATGCCCAAGGGACCGCGGTCCCCGGGCCCGGAAGCCTCCTGGGCCACTTCCCCGTGAGCGGCCTGCGGGATCTGGGGCGGGACGCCAAGCGCCGAAAAAGTTTGCTGGCTCCCGCCCGCCCTGGGCTGGGTGGTCGCCAACACCTCCGCCACCCCCAGGTGCCCGAGACCTCCGTTCCCCGGCCTAGGCAGGCGGCGGGGCCCTGCCGGGACGGGCGGGCCGCTGGGCTGACGGTAAGGCCCAAGCGCCTGCTAAGGTGCACCTCAAGAGGCAGCCCGCGACGCCACCGGCATCTACTGCCCCACCAGCCTAGAAGGGCCCGATCTCGCCGCGATCGCGGAAGCTAAGCAGGGTCGGGCCTGGTTAGAACTTGGATGGGAGACCTCTAGGGAAGACCGGGTGCTCTAGGCTTTTTGCCTCCCGCTCCGCCTTCTCCTTTTGGCGCCCGCGGCGTTCGCGGCTATCTCCGCCCCCGCCGGGTACAGATGCAAGCCCCACCTCCTCAGGCCCCTCCCACCACAGCAAGCTTCTGATGGGGCGCTCCCTGCCTGCCTGAGCTGCCAGGCGGCCAGAAGGCGGCCCTGGAAGGCGGAGACACACCAGACGCTTCCGCCTGACGGAAACGAGACGTGTCCGCGGACCCGGGGGCCGTCCGTGCGGCCCGCGAGCCCCTCGACCTGCACCTGGCCGCCCCCACTGGAGCCCAGCCCCGGCGCCGCCACCTGTCTGCCGGGCTGCCTCTCCACAGCTCCATACGGAAAAAGCCGGCCCTCCGCCGTTTCACCATGGCCGGGCGCGGGAGCGGGGTCGAGGGCCCAGGCCGCTTCCCCCGGGCCTGCCGGCCACCTGGGGCGGGGTCCTGAGCTCGGACGGTGGCGTGGGGGCAAGGGTGGCGTTGCTGGGTCTAAGGGGCTTTACCAACACAATGCTGGCTCCCACTGGCTTCGGGCCACCTGCTGTCGGGCAGGAGGGCCGGCCCGGTCTGCGGTTGGGCTTCGCCTAACGCAGCGTGGGCCGGCTACTACTATTGCTCTTGCTGATTCTTCTACTTCTATTTCTGGCCCTCTGCACGTCAAATATGCTGCCACTATTACTGCTGCTGATGCCACTTCTACTGCTGTTTCTACCACTACTACTACTACTACTACTACTAGGCCAGTGCATGGCAAATACTACTACTATTACCACCACTGCTGCCATTACTACTACTGCTGCTACTACTACTGCTGCTGCTACTTGTACAGGTGCTGCTGATACTACTACTACTAATAGCCCAGTGCATGGCAAATATTAACACTACTACTACTGCTGCTGCTTCTACTATTGCTACTACTACTGCTACTACTAGTAGTCCAGTGCAGGGCAAATTCTACTACTATTACTACAACAGCTACTGCTGCTAATAGTAATGTTACTACTACTGCTCATGCTAGTAATCTAGGATATGGCAAATACTACTACTATTACTACTAGTGCTGCTGCTGCTACTTCCGCTACTACAACTATCAATACTACTAGCCCAGTGCATGGCAAATATACTACTATTATTGCTGTTCCTGCTACTTCTACTACTATTCCTGGCCCACTGCAAGTCAAATATGCTGCTCCAATTACTCCTGCTGCTGCCACTTCTACTGCTATTGCTACCACTATTACTACTACTACTAGCCCAATGCATGGCAAATACTACTACTAATACTACTACTGCTGCTGCTTGTACAAATGCTACTACTACTGCTGCTACTAGTAGTCCAGTGCATTGAAAATACTACTACTACTACTCCTGATGCTGCTACTACTTCTACTACTAGTATCAATACTACTAGCCCTGTGTATGGCAAATCTACTACTACTACTGCTATGGCTGCTACTTCTATTATCACTACTGGCCCACTGCAGGGCAAATCTGCTGGTACTATTACTGCTGCTGATGCCACTTCTATTGCTGATGCTAACTCTACTACTACTGCTACTACTAGCAGTCCACTGCATGGCAAATCTACTACTACTACTTCAATTGCTGCTACTGCTACTACTACTACTGGCCCTCTGCAGGGAATATATGGTGCTACTACTCCTGCTGCTGCAGCCACTTCTCCTGCTGCTACTACCACTACTATTACTACTAGCCCAGTGCATGGCAAATACTACTTCTATTACCACTACTGCTGCTACTTCTACTGCTGCTGCTACCTCCGATCCCCGGCCTAGGCGGGCGGCGGGGCCCTGCCGGGACGGGCGGGCCGCTGGGCTGGCGGTAAGGCCCAAGCGCCCGCTAAGCTGCGCCTCAAGAGGCAGCCCGCGACCCCGCCGGCATCTACTGCCAAACCAGCCTAGAAGGGCCCGATCTCGCCGCGATCGCGGAAGCTAAGCAGGGTCGGGCCTGGTTAGAACTTGGATGGGAGACCTCTAGGGAAGACCGGGTGCTCTAGGCTTTTTGCCTCCCGCTCCGCCTTCTCCTTTTGGCGCCCGAGGCGTTCGCGGCTATCTCCGCCCCCGCCGGGTACAGATGCAAGCCCCACCTCCTCAGGCCCCTCCCACCACAGCAAGCGTCTGATGGGGCGCTCCCTGCCTGCCTGAGCGGCGAGGCAGCCAGAAGGCGTCCCTGGAAGGCGGAGACACACCAGTCGCTCCGGGGGTGGCCTGACGGAAACCAGATGTGGCCGTGGACCCGGGGGCCGTCCGTGCGGCCCGCGAGCCCCTCGACCTGCACCTGGCCGCCCCCACTGGAGCCCAGCCCCGGCGCCGCCCCCTGTCTGCCGGGGTGTCTCTCCACAGCTCCATACGGAAAAAGCCGCCCCTCCGCCGTTTCATTATGGCCGGGCGCGGGAGCGGGGTCGAGGGCCCAGGCCGCTTCCCTGGGCCTGCCGGCCACCTGGGGCGGGGTCCTGAGCTCGGACGGTGACGTGGGGGCGAAGGTGGCGTGGCTGGGTCTTAGGGGCTGTGCCAACTCAATGGTGGCTCCCAGTGGCTTCGGGCCAGCTTCTGTCGGGCAGGAGGGCCGGTCCGGTCTGCGTCTGAGCTGCGCCTAGCGCAGCGTGGGCGGGCAGGTGGGATGCCCAAGGGCCCGCGGTCTCCGGGCCCGGAAGCCTCCTGGGCCACTTCCCCGTGAGCGACCTGCGGGATCTGGGGCGGGGCGCCAAGCGCCAAAAAGTTTGCTGGCTCCCGCCCGCCCTGGGCTGGGTGGTCGCCAACACCTCCGCCACCCCCAGGTGCCCGAGACCTCCGTTCCCCGGCCTAGGCAGGCGGCGGGGCCCTGCCGGGACGGGCGGGCCGGTGGGCTGACGGTAAGGCCCAAGCGCCTGCTAAGGTGCACCTCAAGAGGCAGCCCGCGACGCCACCGGCATCTACTGCCCCACCAGCCTAGAAGGGCCCGATCTCGCCGCGATCGCGGAAGCTAAGCAGGGTCGGGCCTGGTTAGAACTTGGATGGGAGACCTCTAGGGAAGACCGGGTGCTCTAGCCTTTTTGCCTCCCGCTCCGCCTTCTCCTTTTTGCGCCCACGGCGTTCGCGTCTATCTCTGCCCCCGCTGGGTACAGATGCAAGCCCCACCTCCTCAGGCCCCTCCCACCACAGCAAGCTTCTGATGGGGCGCTCCCTGCCTGCCTGAGCTGCCAGGCGGCCAGAAGGCGGCCCTGGAAGGCGGAGACACACCAGACGCTTCCGCCTGACGGAAACGAGACGTGTCCGCGGACCCGGGGGCCGTCCGTGCGGCCCGCGAGCCCCTCGACCTGCACCTGGCCGCCCCCACTGGAGCCCAGCCCCGGCGCCGCCACCTGTCTGCCGGGCTGGCTCTCCACAGCTCCATACGGAAAAAGCCGCCCCTCCGCCGTTTCACCATGGCCGGGCGCGGGAGCGGGGTCGAGGGCCCAGGCCGCTTCCCTGGGCCTGCCGGCCACCTGGGGCGGGGTCCTGAGCTCGGACGGTGACGTGGGGGCGAAGGTGGCGTGGCTGGGTCTTAGGGGCTGTGCCAACTCAATGGTGGCTCCCAGTGGCTTCGGGCCAGCTTCTGTCGGGCAGGAGGGCCGGTCCGGTCTGCGTCTGAGCTGCGCCTAGCGCAGCGTGGGCGGGCAGGTGGGATGCCCAAGGGACCGCGGTCCCCGGGCCCGGAAGCCTCCTGGGCCACTTCCCCGTGAGCGACCTGCGGGATCTGGGGCGGGGCGCCAAGCGCCAAAAAGTTTGCTGGCTCCCGCCCGCCCTGTGCTGGGTGGTCGCCAACACCTCCGCCACCCCCAGGTGCCCGAGACCTCCGTTCCCCGGCCTAGGCAGGCGGCGGGGCCCTGCCGGGACGGGCGGGCCGGTGGGCTGACGGTAAGGCCCAAGCGCCTGCTAAGGTGCACCTCAAGAGGCAGCCCGCGACGCCACCGGCATCTACTGCCCCACCAGCCTAGAAGGGCCCGATCTTGCCGCGATCGCGGAAGCTAAGCAGGGTCGGGCCTGGTTAGAACTTGGATGGGAGACCTCTAGGGAAGACCGGGTGCTCTAGCCTTTTTGCCTCCCGCTCCGCCTTCTCCTTTTTGCGCCCGCGGCGTTCGCGTCTATCTCTGCCCCCGCTGGGTACAGATGCAAGCCCCACCTCCTCAGGCCCCTCCCACCACAGCAAGCTTCTGATGGGGCGCTCCCTGCCTGCCTGAGCTGCCAGGCGGCCAGAAGGCGGCCCTGGAAGGCGGAGACACACCAGACGCTTCCGCCTGACGGAAACGAGACGTGTCCGCGGACCCGGGGGCCGTCCGTGCGGCCCGCGAGCCCCTCGACCTGCACCTGGCCGCCCCCACTGGAGCCCAGCCCCGGCGCCGCCACCTGTCTGCCGGGGTGTCTCTCCACAGCTCCATACGGAAAAAGCCGGCCCTCCGCCGTTTCACCATGGCCGGGCGCGGGAGCGGGGTCGAGGGCCCAGGCCGCTTCCCCGGGCCTGCCGGCCACCTGGGGCGGGGTCCTGAGCTCGGACGGCGGCGTGGGGGCAAGGGTGGCGTTGCTGGGCCTAAGGGGCATACCAACACAATGCTGGCTCCCACTGGCTTCGGGCCACCTGCTGTCGGGCAGGAGGGTCGGCCCGGTCTGCGGTTGGGCTTCGCCTAACGCAGCGTGGGCCGGCTACTACTATTGCTCTTGCTGATTCTTCTACTTCTATTTCTGGCCCTCTGCACGTCAAATATGCTGCCACTATTACTGCTGCTGATGCCACTTCTACTGCTGTTTCTACCACTACTACTACTACTACTACTACTAGGCCAGTGCATGGCAAATACTACTACTATTACCACCACTGCTGCCATTACTACTACTGCTGCTACTACTACTGCTGCTGCTACTTGTACAGGTGCTGCTGATACTACTACTACTAATAGCCCAGTGCATGGCAAATATTAACACTACTACTACTGCTGCTGCTTCTACTATTGCTACTACTACTGCTACTACTAGTAGTCCAGTGCAGGGCAAATTCTACTACTATTACTACAACAGCTACTGCTGCTAATAGTAATGTTACTACTACTGCTCATGCTAGTAATCTAGGATATGGCAAATACTACTACTATTACTACTAGTGCTGCTGCTGCTACTTCCGCTACTACAACTATCAATACTACTAGCCCAGTGCGTGGCAAATATACTACTATTATTGCTGTTCCTGCTACTTCTACTACTATTCCTGGCCCACTGCAAGTCAAATATGCTGCTCCAATTACTCCTGCTGCTGCCACTTCTACTGCTATTGCTACCACTATTACTACTACTACTAGCCCAATGCATGGCAAATACTACTACTAATACTAATACTACTACTGCTGCTGCTTGTACAAATGCTACTACTACTGCTGCTACTAGTAGTCCAGTGCATTGAAAATACTACTACTACTACTCCTGATGCTGCTACTACTTCTACTACTAGTATCAATACTACTAGCCCTGTGTATGGCAAATCTACTACTACTACTGCTATGGCTGCTACTTCTATTATCACTACTGGCCCACTGCAGGGCAAATCTGCTGGTACTATTACTGCTGCTGATGCCACTTCTATTGCTGATGCTAACTCTACTACTACTGCTACTACTAGCAGTCCACTGCATGGCAAATCTACTACTACTACTTCAATTGCTGCTACTGCTACTACTACTACTGGCCCTCTGCAGGGAATATATGGTGCTACTACTCCTGCTGCTGCAGCCACTTCTCCTGCTGCTACTACCACTACTATTACTACTAGCCCAGTGCATGGCAAATACTACTTCTATTACCACTACTGCTGCTACTTCTACTGCTGCTGCTACCTCCGATCCCCGGCCTAGGCGGGCGGCGGGGCCCTGCCGGGACGGGCGGGCCGCTGGGCTGGCGGTAAGGCCCAAGCGCCCGCTAAGCTGCGCCTCAAGAGGCAGCCCGCGACCCCGCCGGCATCTACTGCCAAACCAGCCTAGAAGGGCCCGATCTCGCCGCGATCGCGGAAGCTAAGCAGGGTCGGGCCTGGTTAGAACTTGGATGGGAGACCTCTAGGGAAGACCGGGTGCTCTAGGCTTTTTGCCTCCCGCTCCGCCTTCTCCTTTTGGCGCCCGAGGCGTTCGCGGCTATCTCCGCCCCCGCCGGGTACAGATGCAAGCCCCACCTCCTCAGGCCCCTCCCACCACAGCAAGCGTCTGATGGGGCGCTCCCTGCCTGCCTGAGCGGCGAGGCAGCCAGAAGGCGTCCCTGGAAGGCGGAGACACACCAGTCGCTCCGGGGGTGGCCTGACGGAAACCAGACGTGGCCGTGGACCCGGGGGCCGTCCGTGCGGCCCGCGAGCCCCTCGACCTGCACCTGGCCGCCCCCACTGGAGCCCAGCCCCGGCGCCGCCCCCTGTCTGCCGGGGTGTCTCTCCACAGCTCCATACGGAAAAAGCCGCCCCTCCGCCGTTTCATTATGGCCGGGCGCGGGAGCGGGGTCGAGGGCCCAGGCCGCTTCCCTGGGCCTGCCGGCCACCTGGGGCGGGGTCCTGAGCTCGGACGGTGACGTGGGGGCGAAGGTGGCGTGGCTGGGTCTTAGGGGCTGTGCCAACTCAATGGTGGCTCCCAGTGGCTTCGGGCCAGCTTCTGTCGGGCAGGAGGGCCGGTCCGGTCTGCGTCTGAGCTGCGCCTAGCGCAGCGTGGGCGGGCAGGTGGGATGCCCAAGGGACTGCGGTCCCCGGGCCCGGAAGCCTCCTGGGCCACTTCCCCGTGAGCGACCTGCGGGATCTGGGGCGGGGCGCCAAGCGCCAAAAAGTTTGCTGGCTCCCGCCCGCCCTGGGCTGGGTGGTCGCCAACACCTCCGCCACCCCCAGGTGCCCGAGACCTCCGTTCCCCGGCCTAGGCAGGCGGCGGGGCCCTGCCGGGACGGGCGGGCCGGTGGGCTGACGGTAAGGCCCAAGCGCCTGCTAAGGTGCACCTCAAGAGGCAGCCCGCGACACCACCGGCATCTACTGCCCCACCAGCCTAGAAGGGCCCGATCTCGCCGCGATCGCGGAAGCTAAGCAGGGTCGGGCCTGGTTAGAACTTGGATGGGAGACCTCTAGGGAAGACCGGGTGCTCTAGCCTTTTTGCCTCCCGCTCCGCCTTCTCCTTTTTGCGCCCACGGCGTTCGCGTCTATCTCTGCCCCCGCTGGGTACAGATGCAAGCCCCACCTCCTCAGGCCCCTCCCACCACAGCAAGCTTCTGATGGGGCGCTCCCTGCCTGCCTGAGCTGCCAGGCGGCCAGAAGGCGGCCCTGGAAGGCGGAGACACACCAGACGCTTCCGCCTGACGGAAACGAGACGTGTCCGCGGACCCGGGGGCCGTCCGTGCGGCCCGCGAGCCCCTCGACCTGCACCTGGCCGCCCCCACTGGAGCCCAGCCCCGGCGCCGCCACCTGTCTGCCGGGCTGGCTCTCCACAGCTCCATACGGAAAAAGCCGCCCCTCCGCCGTTTCACCATGGCCGGGCGCGGGAGCGGGGTCGAGGGCCCAGGCCGCTTCCCTGGGCCTGCCGGCCACCTGGGGCGGGGTCCTGAGCTCGGACGGTGACGTGGGGGCGAAGGTGGCGTGGCTGGGTCTTAGGGGCTGTGCCAACTCAATGGTGGCTCCCAGTGGCTTCGGGCCAGCTTCTGTCGGGCAGGAGGGCCGGTCCGGTCTGCGTCTGAGCTGCGCCTAGCGCAGCGTGGGCGGGCAGGTGGGATGCCCAAGGGACCGCGGTCCCCGGGCCCGGAAGCCTCCTGGGCCACTTCCCCGTGAGCGACCTGCGGGATCTGGGGCGGGGCGCCAAGCGCCAAAAAGTTTGCTGGCTCCCGCCCGCCCTGGGCTGGGTGGTCGCCAACACCTCCGCCACCCCCAGGTGCCCGAGACCTCCGTTCCCCGGCCTAGGCAGGCGGCGGGGCCCTGCCGGGACGGGCGGGCCGGTGGGCTGACGGTAAGGCCCAAGCGCCTGCTAAGGTGCACCTCAAGAGGCAGCCCGCGACGCCACCGGCATCTACTGCCCCACCAGCCTAGAAGGGCCCGATCTTGCCGCGATCGCGGAAGCTAAGCAGGGTCGGGCCTGGTTAGAACTTGGATGGGAGACCTCTAGGGAAGACCGGGTGCTCTAGCCTTTTTGCCTCCCGCTCCGCCTTCTCCTTTTTGCGCCCGCGGCGTTCGCGTCTATCTCTGCCCCCGCTGGGTACAGATGCAAGCCCCACCTCCTCAGGCCCCTCCCACCACAGCAAGCTTCTGATGGGGCGCTCCCTGCCTGCCTGAGCTGCCAGGCGGCCAGAAGGCGGCCCTGGAAGGCGGAGACACACCAGACGCTTCTGCCTGACGGAAACGAGACGTGTCCGCGGACCCGGGGGCCGTCCGTGCGGCCCGCGAGCCCCTCGACCTGCACCTGGCCGCCCCCACTGGAGCCCAGCCCCGGCGCCGCCACCTGTCTGCCGGGGTGTCTCTCCACAGCTCCATACGGAAAAAGCCGGCCCTCCGCCGTTTCACCATGGCCGGGCGCGGGAGCGGGGTCGAGGGCCCAGGCCGCTTCCCCGGGCCTGCCGGCCACCTGGGGCGGGGTCCTGAGCTCGGACGGCGGCGTGGGGGCAAGGGTGGCGTTGCTGGGCCTAAGGGGCATACCAACACAATGCTGGCTCCCACTGGCTTCGGGCCACCTGCTGTCGGGCAGGAGGGTCGGCCCGGTCTGCGGTTGGGCTTCGCCTAACGCAGCGTGGGCCGGCTACTACTATTGCTCTTGCTGATTCTTCTACTTCTATTTCTGGCCCTCTGCACGTCAAATATGCTGCCACTATTACTGCTGCTGATGCCACTTCTACTGCTGTTTCTACCACTACTACTACTACTACTACTACTAGGCCAGTGCATGGCAAATACTACTACTATTACCACCACTGCTGCCATTACTACTACTGCTGCTACTACTACTGCTGCTGCTACTTGTACAGGTGCTGCTGATACTACTACTACTAATAGCCCAGTGCATGGCAAATATTAACACTACTACTACTGCTGCTGCTTCTACTATTGCTACTACTACTGCTACTACTAGTAGTCCAGTGCAGGGCAAATTCTACTACTATTACTACAACAGCTACTGCTGCTAATAGTAATGTTACTACTACTGCTCATGCTAGTAATCTAGGATATGGCAAATACTACTACTATTACTACTAGTGCTGCTGCTGCTACTTCCGCTACTACAACTATCAATACTACTAGCCCAGTGCATGGCAAATATACTACTATTATTGCTGTTCCTGCTACTTCTACTACTATTCCTGGCCCACTGCAAGTCAAATATGCTGCTCCAATTACTCCTGCTGCTGCCACTTCTACTGCTATTGCTACCACTATTACTACTACTACTAGCCCAATGCATGGCAAATACTACTACTAATACTACTACTGCTGCTGCTTGTACAAATGCTACTACTACTGCTGCTACTAGTAGTCCAGTGCATTGAAAATACTACTACTACTACTCCTGATGCTGCTACTACTTCTACTACTAGTATCAATACTACTAGCCCTGTGTATGGCAAATCTACTACTACTACTTCAATTGCTGCTACTGCTACTACTACTACTGGCCCTCTGCAGGGAATATATGGTGCTACTACTCCTGCTGCTGCAGCCACTTCTCCTGCTGCTACTACCACTACTATTACTACTAGCCCAGTGCATGGCAAATACTACTTCTATTACCACTACTGCTGCTACTTCTACTGCTGCTGCTACCTCCGTTCCCCGGCCTAGGCGGGCGGCGGGGCCCTGCCGGGACGGGCGGGCCGCTGGGCTGGCGGTAAGGCCCAAGCGCCCGCTAAGCTGCGCCTCAAGAGGCAGCCCGCGACCCCGCCGGCATCTACTGCCAAACCAGCCTAGAAGGGCCCGATCTCGCCGCGATCGCGGAAGCTAAGCAGGGTCGGGCCTGGTTAGAACTTGGATGGGAGACCTCTAGGGAAGACCGGGTGCTCTAGCCTTTTTGCCTCCCGCTCCGCCTTCTCCTTTTGCGCCCACGGCGTTCGCGTCTATCTCTGCCCCCGCTGGGTACAGATGCAAGCCCCACCTCCTCAGGCCCCTCCCACCACAGCAAGCTTCTGATGGGGCGCTCCCTGCCTGCCTGAGCTGCCAGGCGGCCAGAAGGCGGCCCTGGAAGGCGGAGACACACCAGACGCTTCCGCCTGACGGAAACGAGACGTGTCCGCGGACCCGGGGGCCGTCCGTGCGGCCCGCGAGCCCCTCGACCTGCACCTGGCCGCCCCCACTGGAGCCCAGCCCCGGCGCCGCCACCTGTCTGCCGGGCTGGCTCTCCACAGCTCCATACGGAAAAAGCCGCCCCTCCGCCGTTTCACCATGGCCGGGCGCGGGAGCGGGGTCGAGGGCCCAGGCCGCTTCCCCGGGCCTGCCGGCCACCTGGGGCGGGGTCCTGAGCTCGGACGGTGGCGTGGGGGCGAAGGTGGCGTGGCTGGGTCTTAGGGGCTGTGCCAACTCAATGGTGGCTCCCAGTGGCTTCGGGCCAGCTTCTGTCCGGCAGGAGGGCCGGTCCGGTCTGCGTCTGAGCTGCGCCTAGCGCAGCGTGGGCGGGCAGGTGGGATGCCCAAGGGACCGCGGTCCCCGGGCCCGGAAGCCTCCTGGGCCACTTCCCCGTGAGCGGCCTGCGGGATCTGGGGCGGGACGCCAAGCGCCGAAAAGTTTGCTGGCTCCCGCCCGCCCTGGGCTGGGTGGTCGCCAACACCTCCGCCACCCCCAGGTGCCCGAGACCTCCGTTCCCCGGCCTAGGCAGGCGGCGGGGCCCTGCCGGGACGGGCGGGCCGCTGGGCTGACGGTAAGGCCCAAGCGCCTGCTAAGGTGCACCTCAAGAGGCAGCCCGCGACGCCACCGGCATCTACTGCCCCACCAGCCTAGAAGGGCCCGATCTCGCCGCGATCGCGGAAGCTAAGCAGGGTCGGGCCTGGTTAGAACTTGGATGGGAGACCTCTAGGGAAGACCGGGTGCTCTAGGCTTTTTGCCTCCCGCTCCGCCTTCTCCTTTTGGCGCCCGCGGCGTTCGCGGCTATCTCCGCCCCCGCCGGGTACAGATGCAAGCCCCACCTCCTCAGGACCCTCCCACCACAGCAAGCTTCTGATGGGGCGCTCCCTGCCTGCCTGAGCTGCCAGGCGGCCAGAAGGCGGCCCTGGAAGGCGGAGACACACCAGACGCTTCCGCCTGACGGAAACGAGACGTGTCCGCGGACCCGGGGGCCGTCCGTGCGGCCCGCGAGCCCCTCGACCTGCACCTGGCCGCCCCCACTGGAGCCCAGCCCCGGCGCCGCCACCTGTCTGCCGGGCTGCCTCTCCACAGCTCCATACGGAAAAAGCCGGCCCTCCGCCGTTTCACCATGGCCGGGCGCGGGAGCGGGGTCGAGGGCCCAGGCCGCTTCCCCGGGCCTGCCGGCCACCTGGGGCGGGGTCCTGAGCTCGGACGGTGGCGTGGGGGCAAGGGTGGCGTTGCTGGGTCTAAGGGGCTTTACCAACACAATGCTGGCTCCCACTGGCTTCGGGCCACCTGCTGTCGGGCAGGAGGGCCGGCCCGGTCTGCGGTTGGGCTTCGCCTAACGCAGCGTGGGCCGGCTACTACTATTGCTCTTGCTGATTCTTCTACTTCTATTTCTGGCCCTCTGCACGTCAAATATGCTGCCACTATTACTGCTGCTGATGCCACTTCTACTGCTGTTTCTACCACTACTACTACTACTACTACTACTAGGCCAGTGCATGGCAAATACTACTACTATTACCACCACTGCTGCCATTACTACTACTGCTGCTACTACTACTGCTGCTGCTACTTGTACAGGTGCTGCTGATACTACTACTACTAATAGCCCAGTGCATGGCAAATATTAACACTACTACTACTGCTGCTGCTTCTACTATTGCTACTACTACTGCTACTACTAGTAGTCCAGTGCAGGGCAAATTCTACTACTATTACTACAACAGCTACTGCTGCTAATAGTAATGTTACTACTACTGCTCATGCTAGTAATCTAGGATATGGCAAATACTACTACTATTACTACTAGTGCTGCTGCTGCTACTTCCGCTACTACAACTATCAATACTACTAGCCCAGTGCATGGCAAATATACTACTATTATTGCTGTTCCTGCTACTTCTACTACTATTCCTGGCCCACTGCAAGTCAAATATGCTGCTCCAATTACTCCTGCTGCTGCCACTTCTACTGCTATTGCTACCACTATTACTACTACTACTAGCCCAATGCATGGCAAATACTACTACTAATACTACTACTGCTGCTGCTTGTACAAATGCTACTACTACTGCTGCTACTAGTAGTCCAGTGCATTGAAAATACTACTACTACTACTCCTGATGCTGCTACTACTTCTACTACTAGTATCAATACTACTAGCCCTGTGTATGGCAAATCTACTACTACTACTGCTATGGCTGCTACTTCTATTATCACTACTGGCCCACTGCAGGGCAAATCTGCTGGTACTATTACTGCTGCTGATGCCACTTCTATTGCTGATGCTAACTCTACTACTACTGCTACTACTAGCAGTCCACTGCATGGCAAATCTACTACTACTACTTCAATTGCTGCTACTGCTACTACTACTACTGGCCCTCTGCAGGGAATATATGGTGCTACTACTCCTGCTGCTGCAGCCACTTCTCCTGCTGCTACTACCACTACTATTACTACTAGCCCAGTGCATGGCAAATACTACTTCTATTACCACTACTGCTGCTACTTCTACTGCTGCTGCTACCTCCGATCCCCGGCCTAGGCGGGCGGCGGGGCCCTGCCGGGACGGGCGGGCCGCTGGGCTGGCGGTAAGGCCCAAGCACCCGCTAAGCTGCGCCTCAAGAGGCAGCCCGCGACCCCGCCGGCATCTACTGCCAAACCAGCCTAGAAGGGCCCGATCTCGCCGCGATCGCGGAAGCTAAGCAGGGTCGGGCCTGGTTAGAACTTGGATGGGAGACCTCTAGGGAAGACCGGGTGCTCTAGGCTTTTTGCCTCCCGCTCCGCCTTCTCCTTTTGGCGCCCGCGGCGTTCGCGGCTATCTCCGTCCCCGCCGGATACAGATGCAAGCCCCACCTCCTCAGGCCCCTCCCACCACAGCAAGCTTCTGATGGGGCGCTCCCTGCCTGCCTGAGCTGCCAGGCGGCCAGAAGGCGGCCCTGGAAGGCGGAGACACACCAGACGCTTCCGCCTGACGGAAACGAGACGTGTCCGCGGACCCGGGGGCCGTCCGTGCGGCCCGCGAGCCCCTCGACCTGCACCTGGCCGACCCCACTGGAGCCCAGCCCCGGCGCCGCCACCTGTCTGCCGGGGTGTCTCTCCACAGCTCCATACGGAAAAAGCCGGCCCTCCGCCGTTTCACCATGGCCGGGCGCGGGAGCGGGGTCGAGGGCCCAGGCCGCTTCCCCGGGCCTGCCGGCCACCTGGGGCGGGGTCCTGAGCTCGGACGGCGGCGTGGGGGCAAGGGTGGCGTTGCTGGGCCTAAGGGGCATACCAACACAATGCTGGCTCCCACTGGCTTCGGGCCACCTGCTGTCGGGCAGGAGGGTCGGCCCGGTCTGCGGTTTGGCTTCGCCTAACGCAGCGTGGGCCGGCTACTACTATTGCTCTTGCTGATTCTTCTACTTCTATTTCTGGCCCTCTGCACGTCAAATATGCTGCCACTATTACTGCTGCTGATGCCACTTCTACTGCTGTTTCTACCACTACTACTACTACTACTACTACTAGGCCAGTGCATGGCAAATACTACTACTATTACCACCACTGCTGCCATTACTACTACTGCTGCTACTACTACTGCTGCTGCTACTTGTACAGGTGCTGCTGATGCTACTACTACTAATAGCCCAGTGCATGGCAAATATTAACACTACTACTACTGCTGCTGCTTCTACTATTGCTACTACTACTGCTACTACTAGTAGTCCAGTGCAGGGCAAATTCTACTACTATTACTACAACAGCTACTGCTGCTAATAGTAATGTTACTACTACTGCTCATGCTAGTAATCTAGGATATGGCAAATACTACTACTATTACTACTAGTGCTGCTGCTGCTACTTCCGCTACTACAACTATCAATACTACTAGCCCAGTGCATGGCAAATATACTACTATTATTGCTGTTCCTGCTACTTCTACTACTATTCCTGGCCCACTGCAAGTCAAATATGCTGCTCCAATTACTCCTGCTGCTGCCACTTCTACTGCTATTGCTACCACTATTACTACTACTACTAGCCCAATGCATGGCAAATACTACTACTAATACTAATACTACTACTGCTGCTGCTTGTACAAATGCTACTACTACTGCTGCTACTAGTAGTCCAGTGCATTGAAAATACTACTACTACTACTCCTGATGCTGCTACTACTTCTACTACTAGTATCAATACTACTAGCCCTGTGTATGGCAAATCTACTACTACTACTGCTATGGCTGCTACTTCTATTATCACTACTGGCCCACTGCAGGGCAAATCTGCTGGTACTATTACTGCTGCTGATGCCACTTCTATTGCTGATGCTAACTCTACTACTACTGCTACTACTAGCAGTCCACTGCATGGCAAATCTACTACTACTACTTCAATTGCTGCTACTGCTACTACTACTACTGGCCCTCTGCAGGGAATATATGGTGCTACTACTCCTGCTGCTGCAGCCACTTCTCCTGCTGCTACTACCACTACTATTACTACTAGCCCAGTGCATGGCAAATACTACTTCTATTACCACTACTGCTGCTACTTCTACTGCTGCTGCTACCTCCGATCCCCGGCCTAGGCGGGCGGCGGGGCCCTGCCGGGACGGGCGGGCCGCTGGGCTGGCGGTAAGGCCCAAGCGCCCGCTAAGCTGCGCCTCAAGAGGCAGCCCGCGACCCCGCCGGCATCTACTGCCAAACCAGCCTAGAAGGGCCCGATCTCGCCGCGATCGCGGAAGCTAAGCAGGGTCGGGCCTGGTTAGAACTTGGATGGGAGACCTCTAAGGAAGACCGGGTGCTCTAGGCTTTTTGCCTCCCGCTCCGCCTTCTCCTTTTGGCGCCCGCGGCGTTCGCGGCTAACTCCGCCCCCGCCGGGTACAGATGCAAGCCCCACCTCCTCAGGCCCCTCCCACCACAGCAAGCGTCTGATGGGGCGCTCCCTGCCTGCCTGAGCGGCGAGGCAGCCAGAAGGCGTCCCTGGAAGGCGGAGACACACCAGTCGCTCCGGGGGTGGCCTGACGGAAACCAGACGTGGCCGTGGACCCGGGGGCCGTCCGTGCGGCCCGCGAGCCCCTCGACCTGCACCTGGCCGCCCCCACTGGAGCCCAGCCCCGGCGCCGCCCCCTGTCTGCCGGGGTGTCTCTCCACAGCTCCATACGGAAAAAGCCGCCCCTCCGCCGTTTCATTATGGCCGGGCGCGGGAGCGGGGTCGAGGGCCCAGGCCGCTTCCCTGGGCCTGCCGGCCACCTGGGGCGGGGTCCTGAGCTCGGACGGTGACGTGGGGGCGAAGGTGGCGTGGCTGGGTCTTAGGGGCTGTGCCAACTCAATGGTGGCTCCCAGTGGCTTCGGGCCAGCTTCTGTCGGGCAGGAGGGCCGGTCCGGTCTGCGTCTGAGCTGCGCCTAGCGCAGCGTGGGCGGGCAGGTGGGATGCCCAAGGGACTGCGGTCCCCGGGCCCGGAAGCCTCCTGGGCCACTTCCCCATGAGCGACCTGCGGGATCTGGGGCGGGGCGCCAAGCGCCAAAAAGTTTGCTGGCTCCCGCCCGCCCTGGGCTGGGTGGTCGCCAACACCTCCGCCACCCCCAGGTGCCCGAGACCTCCGTTCCCCGGCCTAGGCAGGCGGCGGGGCCCTGCCGGGACGGGCGGGCCGGTGGGCTGACGGTAAGGCCCAAGCGCCTGCTAAGGTGCACCTCAAGAGGCAGCCCGCGACGCCACCGGCATCTACTGCCCCACCAGCCTAGAAGGGCCCGATCTCGCCGCGATCGCGGAAGCTAAGCAGGGTCGGGCCTGGTTAGAACTTGGATGGGAGACCTCTAGGGAAGACCGGGTGCTCTAGCCTTTTTGCCTCCCGCTCCGCCTTCTCCTTTTTGCGCCCACGGCGTTCGCGTCTATCTCTGCCCCCGCTGGGTACAGATGCAAGCCCCACCTCCTCAGGCCCCTCCCACCACAGCAAGCTTCTGATGGGGCGCTCCCTGCCTGCCTGAGCTGCCAGGCGGCCAGAAGGCGGCCCTGGAAGGCGGAGACACACCAGACGCTTCTGCCTGACGGAAACGAGACGTGTCCGCGGACCCGGGGGCCGTCCGTGCGGCCCGCGAGCCCCTCGACCTGCACCTGGCCGCCCCCACTGGAGCCCAGCCCCGGCGCCGCCACCTGTCTGCCGGGCTGGCTCTCCACAGCTCCATACGGAAAAAGCCGCCCCTCCGCCGTTTCACCATGGCCGGGCGCGGGAGCGGGGTCGAGGGCCCAGGCCGCTTCCCTGGGCCTGCCGGCCACCTGGGGCGGGGTCCTGAGCTCGGACGGTGACGTGGGGGCGAAGTTGGCGTGGCTGGGTCTTAGGGGCTGTGCCAACTCAATGGTGGCTCCCAGTGGCTTCGGGCCAGCTTCTGTCGGGCAGGAGGGCCGGTCCGGTCTGCGTCTGAGCTGCGCCTAGCGCAGCGTGGGCGGGCAGGTGGGATGCCCAAGGGACCGCGGTCCCCGGGCCCGGAAGCCTCCTGGGCCACTTCCCCGTGAGCGACCTGCGGGATCTGGGGCGGGGCGCCAAGCGCCAAAAAGTTTGCTGGCTCCCGCCCGCCCTGGGCTGGGTGGTCGCCAACACCTCCGCCACCCCCAGGTGCCCGAGACCTCCGTTCCCCGGCCTAGGCAGGCGGCGGGGCCCTGCCGGGACGGGCGGGCCGGTGGGCTGACGGTAAGGCCCAAGCGCCTGCTAAGGTGCACCTCAAGAGGCAGCCCGCGACGCCACCGGCATCTACTGCCCCACCAGCCTAGAAGGGCCCGATCTTGCCGCGATCGCGGAAGCTAAGCAGGGTCGGGCCTGGTTAGAACTTGGATGGGAGACCTCTAGGGAAGACCGGGTGCTCTAGCCTTTTTGCCTCCCGCTCCGCCTTCTCCTTTTTGCGCCCGCGGCGTTCGCGTCTATCTCTGCCCCCGCTGGGTACAGATGCAAGCCCCACCTCCTCAGGCCCCTCCCACCACAGCAAGCTTCTGATGGGGCGCTCCCTGCCTGCCTGAGCTGCCAGGCGGCCAGAAGGCGGCCCTGGAAGGCGGAGACACACCAGACGCTTCCGCCTGACGGAAACGAGACGTGTCCGCGGACCCGGGGGCCGTCCGTGCGGCCCGCGAGCCCCTCGACCTGCACCTGGCCGCCCCCACTGGAGCCCAGCCCCGGCGCCGCCACCTGTCTGCCGGGGTGTCTCTCCACAGCTCCATACGGAAAAAGCCGGCCCTCCGCCGTTTCACCATGGCCGGGCGCGGGAGCGGGGTCGAGGGCCCAGGCCGCTTCCCCGGGCCTGCCGGCCACCTGGGGCGGGGTCCTGAGCTCGGACGGCGGCGTGGGGGCAAGGGTGGCGTTGCTGGGCCTAAGGGGCATACCAACACAATGCTGGCTCCCACTGGCTTCGGGCCACCTGCTGTCGGGCAGGAGGGTCGGCCCGGTCTGCGGTTGGGCTTCGCCTAACGCAGCGTGGGCCGGCTACTACTATTGCTCTTGCTGATTCTTCTACTTCTATTTCTGGCCCTCTGCACGTCAAATATGCTGCCACTATTACTGCTGCTGATGCCACTTCTACTGCTGTTTCTACCACTACTACTACTACTACTACTACTAGGCCAGTGCATGGCAAATACTACTACTATTACCACCACTGCTGCCATTACTACTACTGCTGCTACTACTACTGCTGCTGCTACTTGTACAGGTGCTGCTGATACTACTACTACTAATAGCCCAGTGCATGGCAAATATTAACACTACTACTACTGCTGCTGCTTCTACTATTGCTACTACTACTGCTACTACTAGTAGTCCAGTGCAGGGCAAATTCTACTACTATTACTACAACAGCTACTGCTGCTAATAGTAATGTTACTACTACTGCTCATGCTAGTAATCTAGGATATGGCAAATACTACTACTATTACTACTAGTGCTGCTGCTGCTACTTCCGCTACTACAACTATCAATACTACTAGCCCAGTGCGTGGCAAATATACTACTATTATTGCTGTTCCTGCTACTTCTACTACTATTCCTGGCCCACTGCAAGTCAAATATGCTGCTCCAATTACTCCTGCTGCTGCCACTTCTACTGCTATTGCTACCACTATTACTACTACTACTAGCCCAATGCATGGCAAATACTACTACTAATACTAATACTACTACTGCTGCTGCTTGTACAAATGCTACTTACTACTGCTGCTACTAGTAGTCCAGTGCATTGAAAATACTACTACTACTACTCCTGATGCTGCTACTACTTCTACTACTAGTATCAATACTACTAGCCCTGTGTATGGCAAATCTACTACTACTACTGCTATGGCTGCTACTTCTATTATCACTACTGGCCCACTGCAGGGCAAATCTGCTGGTACTATTACTGCTGCTGATGCCACTTCTATTGCTGATGCTAACTCTACTACTACTGCTACTACTAGCAGTCCACTGCATGGCAAATCTACTACTACTACTTCAATTGCTGCTACTGCTACTACTACTACTGGCCCTCTGCAGGGAATATATGGTGCTACTACTCCTGCTGCTGCAGCCACTTCTCCTGCTGCTACTACCACTACTATTACTACTAGCCCAGTGCATGGCAAATACTACTTCTATTACCACTACTGCTGCTACTTCTACTGCTGCTGCTACCTCCGATCCCCGGCCTAGGCGGGCGGCGGGGCCCTGCCGGGACGGGCGGGCCGCTGGGCTGGCGGTAAGGCCCAAGCGCCCGCTAAGCTGCGCCTCAAGAGGCAGCCCGCGACCCCGCCGGCATCTACTGCCAAACCAGCCTAGAAGGGCCCGATCTCGCCGCGATCGCGGAAGCTAAGCAGGGTCGGGCCTGGTTAGAACTTGGATGGGAGACCTCTAGGGAAGACCGGGTGCTCTAGGCTTTTTGCCTCCCGCTCCGCCTTCTCCTTTTGGCGCCAGAGGCGTTCGCGGCTATCTCCGCCCCCGCCGGGTACAGATGCAAGCCCCACCTCCTCAGGCCCCTCCCACCACAGCAAGCGTCTGATGGGGCGCTCCCTGCCTGCCTGAGCGGCGAGGCAGCCAGAAGGCGTCCCTGGAAGGCGGAGACACACCAGTCGCTCCGGGGGTGGCCTGACGGAAACCAGACGTGGCCGTGGACCCGGGGGCCGTCCGTGCGGCCCGCGAGCCCCTCGACCTGCACCTGGCCGCCCCCACTGGAGCCCAGCCCCGGCGCCGCCCCCTGTCTGCCGGGGTGTCTCTCCACAGCTCCATACGGAAAAAGCCGCCCCTCCGCCGTTTCATTATGGCCGGGCGCGGGAGCGGGGTCGAGGGCCCAGGCCGCTTCCCTGGGCCTGCCGGCCACCTGGGGCGGGGTCCTGAGCTCGGACGGTGACGTGGGGGCGAAGGTGGCGTGGCTGGGTCTTAGGGGCTGTGCCAACTCAATGGTGGCTCCCAGTGGCTTCGGGCCAGCTTCTGTCGGGCAGGAGGGCCGGTCCGGTCTGCGTCTGAGCTGCGCCTAGCGCAGCGTGGGCGGGCAGGTGGGATGCCCAAGGGACTGCGGTCCCCGGGCCCGGAAGCCTCCTGGGCCACTTCCCCGTGAGCGACCTGCGGGATCTGGGGCGGGGCGCCAAGCGCCAAAAAGTTTGCTGGCTCCCGCCCGCCCTGGGCTGGGTGGTCGCCAACACCTCCGCCACCCCCAGGTGCCCGAGACCTCCGTTCCCCGGCCTAGGCAGGCGGCGGGGCCCTGCCGGGACGGGCGGGCCGGTGGGCTGACGGTAAGGCCCAAGCGCCTGCTAAGGTGCACCTCAAGAGGCAGCCCGCGACGCCACCGGCATCTACTGCCCCACCAGCCTAGAAGGGCCCGATCTCGCCGCGATCGCGGAAGCTAAGCAGGGTCGGGCCTGGTTAGAACTTGGATGGGAGACCTCTAGGGAAGACCGGGTGCTCTAGCCTTTTTGCCTCCCGCTCCGCCTTCTCCTTTTTGCGCCCACGGCGTTCGCGTCTATCTCTGCCCCCGCTGGGTACAGATGCAAGCCCCACCTCCTCAGGCCCCTCCCACCACAGCAAGCTTCTGATGGGGCGCTCCCTGCCTGCCTGAGCTGCCAGGCGGCCAGAAGGCGGCCCTGGAAGGCGGAGACACACCAGACGCTTCCGCCTGACGGAAACGAGACGTGTCCGCGGACCCGGGGGCCGTCCGTGCGGCCCGCGAGCCCCTCGACCTGCACCTGGCCGCCCCCACTGGAGCCCAGCCCCGGCGCCGCCACCTGTCTGCCGGGCTGGCTCTCCACAGCTCCATACGGAAAAAGCCGCCCCTCCGCCGTTTCACCATGGCCGGGCGCGGGAGCGGGGTCGAGGGCCCAGGCCGCTTCCCTGGGCCTGCCGGCCACCTGGGGCGGGGTCCTGAGCTCGGACGGTGACGTGGGGGCGAAGGTGGCGTGGCTGGGTCTTAGGGGCTGTGCCAACTCAATGGTGGCTCCCAGTGGCTTCGGGCCAGCTTCTGTCGGGCAGGAGGGCCGGTCCGGTCTGCGTCTGAGCTGCGCCTAGCGCAGCGTGGGCGGGCAGGTGGGATGCCCAAGGGACCGCGGTCCCCGGGCCCGGAAGCCTCCTGGGCCACTTCCCCGTGAGCGACCTGCGGGATCTGGGGCGGGGCGCCAAGCGCCAAAAAGTTTGCTGGCTCCCGCCCGCCCTGGGCTGGGTGGTCGCCAACACCTCCGCCACCCCCAGGTGCCCGAGACCTCCGTTCCCCGGCCTAGGCAGGCGGCGGGGCCCTGCCGGGACGGGCGGGCCGGTGGGCTGACGGTAAGGCCCAAGCGCCTGCTAAGGTGCACCTCAAGAGGCAGCCCGCGACGCCACCGGCATCTACTGCCCCACCAGCCTAGAAGGGCCCGATCTTGCCGCGATCGCGGAAGCTAAGCAGGGTCGGGCCTGGTTAGAACTTGGATGGGAGACCTCTAGGGAAGACCGGGTGCTCTAGCCTTTTTGCCTCCCGCTCCGCCTTCTCCTTTTTGCGCCCGCGGCGTTCGCGTCTATCTCTGCCCCCGCTGGGTACAGATGCAAGCCCCACCTCCTCAGGCCCCTCCCACCACAGCAAGCTTCTGATGGGGCGCTCCCTGCCTGCCTGAGCTGCCAGGCGGCCAGAAGGCGGCCCTGGAAGGCGGAGACACACCAGACGCTTCCGCCTGACGGAAACGAGACGTGTCCGCGGACCCGGGGGCCGTCCGTGCGGCCCGCGAGCCCCTCGACCTGCACCTGGCCGCCCCCACTGGAGCCCAGCCCCGGCGCCGCCACCTGTCTGCCGGGGTGTCTCTCCACAGCTCCATACGGAAAAAGCCGGCCCTCCGCCGTTTCACCATGGCCGGGCGCGGGAGCGGGGTCGAGGGCCCAGGCCGCTTCCCCGGGCCTGCCGGCCACCTGGGGCGGGGTCCTGAGCTCGGACGGCGGCGTGGGGGCAAGGGTGGCGTTGCTGGGCCTAAGGGGCATACCAACACAATGCTGGCTCCCACTGGCTTCGGGCCACCTGCTGTCGGGCAGGAGGGTCGGCCCGGTCTGCGGTTGGGCTTCGCCTAACGCAGCGTGGGCCGGCTACTACTATTGCTCTTGCTGATTCTTCTACTTCTATTTCTGGCCCTCTGCACGTCAAATATGCTGCCACTATTACTGCTGCTGATGCCACTTCTACTGCTGTTTCTACCACTACTACTACTACTACTACTACTAGGCCAGTGCATGGCAAATACTACTACTATTACCACCACTGCTGCCATTACTACTACTGCTGCTACTACTACTGCTGCTGCTACTTGTACAGGTGCTGCTGATACTACTACTACTAATAGCCCAGTGCATGGCAAATATTAACACTACTACTACTGCTGCTGCTTCTACTATTGCTACTACTACTGCTACTACTAGTAGTCCAGTGCAGGGCAAATTCTACTACTATTACTACAACAGCTACTGCTGCTAATAGTAATGTTACTACTACTGCTCATGCTAGTAATCTAGGATATGGCAAATACTACTACTATTACTACTAGTGCTGCTGCTGCTACTTCCGCTACTACAACTATCAATACTACTAGCCCAGTGCATGGCAAATATACTACTATTATTGCTGTTCCTGCTACTTCTACTACTATTCCTGGCCCACTGCAAGTCAAATATGCTGCTCCAATTACTCCTGCTGCTGCCACTTCTACTGCTATTGCTACCACTATTACTACTACTACTAGCCCAATGCATGGCAAATACTACTACTAATACTACTACTGCTGCTGCTTGTACAAATGCTACTACTACTGCTGCTACTAGTAGTCCAGTGCATTGAAAATACTACTACTACTACTCCTGATGCTGCTACTACTTCTACTACTAGTATCAATACTACTAGCCCTGTGTATGGCAAATCTACTACTACTACTGCTATGGCTGCTACTTCTATTATCACTACTGGCCCACTGCAGGGCAAATCTGCTGGTACTATTACTGCTGCTGATGCCACTTCTATTGCTGATGCTAACTCTACTACTACTGCTACTACTAGCAGTCCACTGCATGGCAAATCTACTACTACTACTTCAATTGCTGCTACTGCTACTACTACTACTGGCCCTCTGCAGGGAATATATGGTGCTACTACTCCTGCTGCTGCAGCCACTTCTCCTGCTGCTACTACCACTACTATTACTACTAGCCCAGTGCATGGCAAATACTACTTCTATTACCACTACTGCTGCTACTTCTACTGCTGCTGCTACCTCCGATCCCCGGCCTAGGCGGGCGGCGGGGCCCTGCCGGGACGGGCGGGCCGCTGGGCTGGCGGTAAGGCCCAAGCGCCCGCTAAGCTGCGCCTCAAGAGGCAGCCCGCGACCCCACCGGCATCTACTGCCAAACCAGCCTAGAAGGGCCCGATCTCGCCGCGATCGCGGAAGCTAAGCAGGGTTGGGCCTGGTTAGAACTTGGATGGGAGACCTCTAGGGAAGACCGGGTGCTCTAGGCTTTTTGCCTCCCGCTCCGCCTTCTCCTTTTGGCGCCCGAGGCGTTCGCGGCTATCTCCGCCCCCGCCGGGTACAGATGCAAGCCCCACCTCCTCAGGCCCCTCCCACCACAGCAAGCGTCTGATGGGGCGCTCCCTGCCTGCCTGAGCGGCGAGGCAGCCAGAAGGCGTCCCTGGAAGGCGGAGACACACCAGTCGCTCCGGGGGTGGCCTGACGGAAACCAGACGTGGCCGTGGACCCGGGGGCCGTCCGTGCGGCCCGCGAGCCCCTCGACCTGCACCTGGCCGCCCCCACTGGAGCCCAGCCCCGGCGCCGCCCCCTGTCTGCCGGGGTGTCTCTCCACAGCTCCATACGGAAAAAGCCGCCCCTCCGCCGTTTCATTATGGCCGGGCGCGGGAGCGGGGTCGAGGGCCCAGGCCGCTTCCCTGGGCCTGCCGGCCACCTGGGGCGGGGTCCTGAGCTCGGACGGTGACGTGGGGGCGAAGGTGGCGTGGCTGGGTCTTAGGGGCTGTGCCAACTCAATGGTGGCTCCCAGTGGCTTCGGGCCAGCTTCTGTCGGGCAGGAGGGCCGGTCCGGTCTGCGTCTGAGCTGCGCCTAGCGCAGCGTGGGCGGGCAGGTGGGATGCCCAAGGGACTGCGGTCCCCGGGCCCGGAAGCCTCCTGGGCCACTTCCCCGTGAGCGACCTGCGGGATCTGGGGCGGGGCGCCAAGCGCCAAAAAGTTTGCTGGCTCCCGCCCGCCCTGGGCTGGGTGGTCGCCAACACCTCCGCCACCCCCAGGTGCCCGAGACCTCCGTTCCCCGGCCTAGGCAGGCGGCGGGGCCCTGCCGGGACGGGCGGGCCGGTGGGCTGACGGTAAGGCCCAAGCGCCTGCTAAGGTGCACCTCAAGAGGCAGCCCGCGACGCCACCGGCATCTACTGCCCCACCAGCCTAGAAGGGCCCGATCTCGCCGCGATCGCGGAAGCTAAGCAGGGTCGGGCCTGGTTAGAACTTGGATGGGAGACCTCTAGGGAAGACCGGGTGCTCTAGCCTTTTTGCCTCCCGCTCCGCCTTCTCCTTTTTGCGCCCACGGCGTTCGCGTCTATCTCTGCCCCCGCTGGGTACAGATGCAAGCCCCACCTCCTCAGGCCCCTCCCACCACAGCAAGCTTCTGATGGGGCGCTCCCTGCCTGCCTGAGCGGCCAGGCGGCCAGAAGGCGGCCCTGGAAGGCGGAGACACACCAGACGCTTCCGCCTGACGGAAACGAGACGTGTCCGCGGACCCGGGGGCCGTCCGTGCGGCCCGCGAGCCCCTCGACCTGCACCTGGCCGCCCCCACTGGAGCCCAGCCCCGGCGCCGCCACCTGTCTGCCGGGCTGGCTCTCCACAGCTCCATACGGAAAAAGCCGCCCCTCCGCCGTTTCACCATGGCCGGGCGCGGGAGCGGGGTCGAGGGCCCAGGCCGCTTCCCTGGGCCTGCCGGCCACCTGGGGCGGGGTCCTGAGCTCGGACGGTGACGTGGGGGCGAAGGTGGCGTGGCTGGGTCTTAGGGGCTGTGCCAACTCAATGGTGGCTCCCAGTGGCTTCGGGCCAGCTTCTGTCGGGCAGGAGGGCCGGTCCGGTCTGCGTCTGAGCTGCGCCTAGCGCAGCGTGGGCGGGCAGGTGGGATGCCCAAGGGACCGCGGTCCCCGGGCCCGGAAGCCTCCTGGGCCACTTCCCCGTGAGCGACCTGCGGGATCTGGGGCGGGGCGCCAAGCGCCAAAAAGTTTGCTGGCTCCCGCCCGCCCTGGGCTGGGTGGTCGCCAACACCTCCGCCACCCCCAGGTGCCCGAGACCTCCGTTCCCCGGCCTAGGCAGGCGGCGGGGCCCTGCCGGGACGGGCGGGCCGGTGGGCTGACGGTAAGGCCCAAGCGCCTGCTAAGGTGCACCTCAAGAGGCAGCCCGCGACGCCACCGGCATCTACTGCCCCACCAGCCTAGAAGGGCCCGATCTTGCCGCGATCGCGGAAGCTAAGCAGGGTCGGGCCTGGTTAGAACTTGGATGGGAGACCTCTAGGGAAGACCGGGTGCTCTAGCCTTTTTGCCTCCCGCTCCGCCTTCTCCTTTTTGCGCCCGCGGCGTTCGCGTCTATCTCTGCCCCCGCTGGGTACAGATGCAAGCCCCACCTCCTCAGGCCCCTCCCACCACAGCAAGCTTCTGATGGGGCGCTCCCTGCCTGCCTGAGCTGCCAGGCGGCCAGAAGGCGGCCCTGGAAGGCGGAGACACACCAGACGCTTCCGCCTGACGGAAACGAGACGTGTCCGCGGACCCGGGGGCCGTCCGTGCGGCCCGCGAGCCCCTCGACCTGCACCTGGCCGCCCCCACTGGAGCCCAGCCCCGGCGCCGCCACCTGTCTGCCGGGGTGTCTCTCCACAGCTCCATACGGAAAAAGCCGGCCCTCCGCCGTTTCACCATGGCCGGGCGCGGGAGCGGGGTCGAGGGCCCAGGCCGCTTCCCCGGGCCTGCCGGCCACCTGGGGCGGGGTCCTGAGCTCGGACGGCGGCGTGGGGGCAAGGGTGGCGTTGCTGGGCCTAAGGGGCATACCAACACAATGCTGGCTCCCACTGGCTTCGGGCCACCTGCTGTCGGGCAGGAGGGTCGGCCCGGTCTGCGGTTTGGCTTCGCCTAACGCAGCGTGGGCCGGCTACTACTATTGCTCTTGCTGATTCTTCTACTTCTATTTCTGGCCCTCTGCACGTCAAATATGCTGCCACTATTACTGCTGCTGATGCCACTTCTACTGCTGTTTCTACCACTACTACTACTACTACTACTACTAGGCCAGTGCATGGCAAATACTACTACTATTACCACCACTGCTGCCATTACTACTACTGCTGCTACTACTACTGCTGCTGCTACTTGTACAGGTGCTGCTGATACTACTACTACTAATAGCCCAGTGCATGGCAAATATTAACACTACTACTACTGCTGCTGCTTCTACTATTGCTACTACTACTGCTACTACTAGTAGTCCAGTGCAGGGCAAATTCTACTACTATTACTACAACAGCTACTGCTGCTAATAGTAATGTTACTACTACTGCTCATGCTAGTAATCTAGGATATGGCAAATACTACTACTATTACTACTAGTGCTGCTGCTGCTACTTCCGCTACTACAACTATCAATACTACTAGCCCAGTGCATGGCAAATATACTACTATTATTGCTGTTCCTGCTACTTCTACTACTATTCCTGGCCCACTGCAAGTCAAATATGCTGCTCCAATTACTCCTGCTGCTGCCACTTCTACTGCTATTGCTACCACTATTACTACTACTACTAGCCCAATGCATGGCAAATACTACTACTAATACTACTACTGCTGCTGCTTGTACAAATGCTACTACTACTGCTGCTACTAGTAGTCCAGTGCATTGAAAATACTACTACTACTACTCCTGATGCTGCTACTACTTCTACTACTAGTATCAATACTACTAGCCCTGTGTATGGCAAATCTACTACTACTACTGCTATGGCTGCTACTTCTATTATCACTACTGGCCCACTGCAGGGCAAATCTGCTGGTACTATTACTGCTGCTGATGCCACTTCTATTGCTGATGCTAACTCTACTACTACTGCTACTACTAGCAGTCCACTGCATGGCAAATCTACTACTACTACTTCAATTGCTGCTACTGCTACTACTACTACTGGCCCTCTGCAGGGAATATATGGTGCTACTACTCCTGCTGCTGCAGCCACTTCTCCTGCTGCTACTACCACTACTATTACTACTAGCCCAGTGCATGGCAAATACTACTTCTATTACCACTACTGCTGCTACTTCTACTGCTGCTGCTACCTCCGATCCCCGGCCTAGGCGGGCGGCGGGGCCCTGCCGGGACGGGCGGGCCGCTGGGCTGGCGGTAAGGCCCAAGCGCCCGCTAAGCTGCGCCTCAAGAGGCAGCCCGCGACCCCACCGGCATCTACTGCCAAACCAGCCTAGAAGGGCCCGATCTCGCCGCGATCGCGGAAGCTAAGCAGGGTCGGGCCTGGTTAGAACTTGGATGGGAGACCTCTAGGGAAGACCGGGTGCTCTAGGCTTTTTGCCTCCCGCTCCGCCTTCTCCTTTTGGCGCCCGCGGCGTTCGCGGCTATCTCCGCCCCCGCCGGGTACAGATGCAAGCCCCACCTCCTCAGGCCCCTCCCACCACAGCAAGCGTCTGATGGGGCGCTCCCTGCCTGCCTGAGCGGCGAGGCAGCCAGAAGGCGTCCCTGGAAGGCGGAGACACACCAGTCGCTCCGGGGGTGGCCTGACGGAAACCAGACGTGGCCGTGGACCCGGGGGCCGTCCGTGCGGCCCGCGAGCCCCTCGACCTGCACCTGGCCGCCCCCACTGGAGCCCAGCCCCGGCGCCGCCCCCTGTCTGCCGGGGTGTCTCTCCACAGCTCCATACGGAAAAAGCCGCCCCTCCGCCGTTTCATTATGGCCGGGCGCGGGAGCGGGGTCGAGGGCCCAGGCCGCTTCCCTGGGCCTGCCGGCCACCTGGGGCGGGGTCCTGAGCTCGGACGGTGACGTGGGGGCGAAGGTGGCGTGGCTGGGTCTTAGGGGCTGTGCCAACTCAATGGTGGCTCCCAGTGGCTTCGGGCCAGCTTCTGTCGGGCAGGAGGGCCGGTCCGGTCTGCGTCTGAGCTGCGCCTAGCGCAGCGTGGGCGGGCAGGTGGGATGCCCAAGGGACCGCGGTCCCCGGGCCCGGAAGCCTCCTGGGCCACTTCCCCGTGAGCGACCTGCGGGATCTGGGGCGGGGCGCCAAGCGCCAAAAAGTTTGCTGGCTCCCGCCCGCCCTGGGCTGGGTGGTCGCCAACACCTCCGCCACCCCCAGGTGCCCGAGACCTCCGTTCCCCGGCCTAGGCAGGCGGCGGGACCCTGCCGGGACGGGCGGGCCGGTGGGCTGACGGTAAGGCCCAAGCGCCCGCTAAGGTGCACCTCAAGAGGCAGCCCGCGACGCCACCGGCATCTACTGCCCCACCAGCCTAGAAGGGCCCGATCTTGCCGCGATCGCGGAAGCTAAGCAGGGTCGGGCCTGGTTAGAACTTGGATGGGAGACCTCTAGGGAAGACCGGGTGCTCTAGCCTTTTTGCCTCCCGCTCCGCCTTCTCCTTTTTGCGCCCACGGCGTTCGCGTCTATCTCTGCCCCCGCCGGGTACAGATGCAAGCCCCACCTCCTCAGGCCCCTCCCACCACAGCAAGCTTCTGATGGGGCGCTCCCTGCCTGCCTGAGCTGCCAGGCGGCCAGAAGGCGGTCCTGGAAGGCGGAGACACACCAGACGCTTCCGCCTGACGGAAACGAGACGTGTCCGCGGACCCGGGGGCCGTCCGTGCGGCCCGCGAGCCCCTCGACCTGCACCTGGCCGCCCCCACTGGAGCCCAGCCCCGGCGCCGCCACCTGTCTGCCGGGCTGGCTCTCCACAGCTCCATTCGGAAAAAGCCGGCCCTCCGCCGTTTCACCATGGCCGGGCGCGGGAGCGGGGTCGAGGGCCCAGGCCGCTTCCCCGGGCCTGCCGGCCACCTGGGGAGGGGTCCTGAGCTCGGACGGCGGCGTGGGGGCAAGGGTGGCGTTGCTGGGCCTAAGGGGCATACCAACACAATGCTGGCTCCCACTGGCTTCGGGCCACCTGCTGTCGGGCAGGAGGGTCGGCCCGGTCTGCGGTTGGGCTTCGCCTAACGCAGCGTGGGCCGGCTACTACTATTGCTCTTGCTGATTCTTCTACTTCTATTTCTGGCCCTCTGCACGTCAAATATGCTGCCACTATTACTGCTGCTGATGCCACTTCTACTGCTGTTTCTACCACTACTACTACTACTACTACTACTAGGCCAGTGCATGGCAAATACTACTACTATTACCACCACTGCTGCCATTACTACTACTGCTGCTACTACTACTGCTGCTGCTACTTGTACAGGTGCTGCTGATACTACTACTACTAATAGCCCAGTGCATGGCAAATATTAACACTACTACTACTGCTGCTGCTTCTACTATTGCTACTACTACTGCTACTACTAGTAGTCCAGTGCAGGGCAAATTCTACTACTATTACTACAACAGCTACTGCTGCTAATAGTAATGTTACTACTACTGCTCATGCTAGTAATCTAGGATATGGCAAATACTACTACTATTACTACTAGTGCTGCTGCTGCTACTTCCGCTACTACAACTATCAATACTACTAGCCCAGTGCATGGCAAATATACTACTATTATTGCTGTTCCTGCTACTTCTACTACTATTCCTGGCCCACTGCAAGTCAAATATGCTGCTCCAATTACTCCTGCTGCTGCCACTTCTACTGCTATTGCTACCACTATTACTACTACTACTAGCCCAATGCATGGCAAATACTACTACTAATACTACTACTGCTGCTGCTTGTACAAATGCTACTACTACTGCTGCTACTAGTAGTCCAGTGCATTGAAAATACTACTACTACTACTCCTGATGCTGCTACTACTTCTACTACTAGTATCAATACTACTAGCCCTGTGTATGGCAAATCTACTACTACTACTGCTATGGCTGCTACTTCTATTATCACTACTGGCCCACTGCAGGGCAAATCTGCTGGTACTATTACTGCTGCTGATGCCACTTCTATTGCTGATGCTAACTCTACTACTACTGCTACTACTAGCAGTCCACTGCATGGCAAATCTACTACTACTACTTCAATTGCTGCTACTGCTACTACTACTACTGGCCCTCTGCAGGGAATATATGGTGCTACTACTCCTGCTGCTGCAGCCACTTCTCCTGCTGCTACTACCACTACTATTACTACTAGCCCAGTGCATGGCAAATACTACTTCTATTACCACTACTGCTGCTACTTCTACTGCTGCTGCTACCTCCGATCCCCGGCCTAGGCGGGCGGCGGGGCCCTGCCGGGACGGGCGGGCCGCTGGGCTGGCGGTAAGGCCCAAGCGCCTGCTAAGGTGCACCTCAAGAGGCAGCCCGCGACACCACCGGCATCTACTGCCCCACCAGCCTAGAAGGGCCCGATCTCGCCGCGATCGCGGAAGCTAAGCAGGGTCGGGCCTGGTTAGAACTTGGATGGGAGACCTCTAGGGAAGACCGGGTGCTCTAGGCTTTTTGCCTCCCGCTCCGCCTTCTCCTTTTGGCGCCCGAGGCGTTCGCGTCTATCTCCGCCCCCGCCGGGTACAGATGCAAGCCCCACCTCCTCAGGCCCCTCCCACCACAGCAAGCGTCTGATGGGGCGCTCCCTGCCTGCCTGAGCGGCCAGGCGGCCAGAAGGCGTCCCTGGAAGGCGGAGACACACCAGTCGCTCCGGGGGTGGCCTGACGGAAACCAGACGTGGCCGTGGACCCGGGGGCCGTCCGTGCGGCCCGCGAGCCCCTCGACCTGCACCTGGCCGCCCCCACTGCAGCCCAGCCCCGGCGCCGCCACCTGTCTGCCGGGGTGGCTCTCCACAGCTCCATACGGAAAAAGCCGCCCCTCCGCCGTTTCGCCATGGCCGGGGGCGGGAGCGGGATCGAGGGCCCAGGCCGCTTCCCCGGGCCTGCCGGCCACCTGGGGCGGGGTCCTGAGCTCGGACGGTGGCGTGGGGGCGAGGGTGGCGTTGCTGGGTCTTAGGGGCCGTGCCAACTCAATGGTGGCTCCCAGTGGCTTCGGGCCAGCTTCTGTCGGGCAGGAGGGCCGGTCCGGTCTGCGTCTGAGCTGCGCCTAGCGCAGCGTGGGCGGGCAGGTGGGATGCCCAAGGGCCCGCGGTCTCCGGGCCCGGAAGCCTCCTGGGCCACTTCCCCGTGAGCGGCCTGCGGGATCTGGGGCGTGGCGCCTAGCTCCCAAAAGTTTGCTGGCTCCCGCCCGCCCTGGGCGGGGTGGTCGCCAGCACCTCCGCCACCCCCAGGTGCCCGAGACCTCCGTTCCCCTGCCCAGGCGGGCGGCGGGGCCCTGCCGGGACGGGCGGGCCGCTGGGCTGACGGTAAGGCCCAAGCGCCTGCTGAGCTGCGCCTCAAGAGGCAGCCCGCCACCCCGCCGGCATCCACTGCCGAAGCAGCCTACAAGGGCCCGATCTCGCCGCGATCGCGGAAGCTAAGCAGGGTCGGGCCTGGTTAGAACTTGGATGGGAGACCTCTTAGGGAAGACCGGGTGCTCTAGGCTTTTTGCCCCCCGCTCCGCCTTCTCCTTTTGTCGCTCGCGGCGTTCGCGGCTATCTCCGCCCCCCGCCCGGCACAGCTGCAAGCCCCACCTCCTCAGGCCCCTCCCACCACAGCCAGCGTCTGATGGGGCGCTCCCCGCCTGCCTGAGCGGCCAGGCGGCCAGAAGGCGTCCCTGGAAGGCAGAGGCACACCAGACGCTCCGGGGGTGGCCTGAAGGGAACCAGACGTGGCCGCGGACCCGGGGGCCGTCCGTGCGGCCCGCGAGCCCCTCGACCTGCACCTGGCCGCCCCCACTGCAGCCCAGCCCCGGCGCCGCCACCTGTCTGCCGGGGTGGCTCTCCACAGCTCCATACGGAAAAAGCCGCCCCTCCGCCGTTTCGCCATGGCCGGGGGCGGGAGCGGGATCGAGGGCCCAGGCCGCTTCCCCGGGCCTGCCGGCCACCTGGGGCGGGCTCCTGAGCTTGGACGGTGGCGTGGGGGCGAGGGTGGCGTTGCTGGGTCTTAGGGGCCGTGCCAACTCAATGGTGGCTCCCAGTGGCTTCGGGCCAGCTTCTGTCGGGCAGGAGGGCCGGTCCGGTCTGCGTCTGAGCTGCGCCTAGCGCAGCGTGGGCGGGCAGGTGGGATGCCCAAGGGCCCGCGGTCTCCGGGCCCGGAAGCCTCCTGGGCCACATCCCCGTGAGCGGCCTGCGGGATCTGGGGCGTGGCGCCTAGCTCCCAAAAGTTTGCTGGCTCCCGCCCGCCCTGGGCGGGGTGGTCGCCAGCACCTCCGCCACCCCCAGGTGCCCGAGACCTCCGTTCCCCTGCATAGGCGGGCGGCGGGGCCCTGCCGGGACGGGCGGGCCGCTGGGCTGACGGTAAGGCCCAAGCGCCTGCTGAGCTGCGCCTCAAGAGGCAGCCCGCCACCCCGCCGGCATCCACTGCCGAAGCAGCCTAGAAGGGCCCGATCTCGCCGCGATCGCGGAAGCTAAGCAGGGTCGGGCCTGGTTAGAACTTGGATGGGAGACCTCTAAGGAAGACCGGGTGCTCTAGGCTTTTTGCCCCCCGCTCCGCCTTCTCCTTTTGTCGCTCGCGGCGTTCGCGGCTATCTCCGCCCCCGCCCGGCACAGCTGCAAGCCCCACCTCCTCAGGCCCCTCCCACCACAGCCAGCGTCTGATGGGGCGCTCCCCGCCTGCCTGAGCGGCCAGGCGGCCAGAAGGCGTCCCTGGAAGGCAGAGGCACACCAGACGCTCCGGGGGTGGCCTGAAGGGAACCAGACGTGGCCGCGGACCCGGGGGCCGTCCGTGCGGCCCGCGAGCCCCTCGACCTGCACCTGGCCGCCCCCACTGCAGCCCAGCCCCGGCGCCGCCACCTGTCTGCCGGGGTGGCTCTCCACAGCTCCATAAGGAAAAAGCCGCCCCTCCGCCGTTTCGCCATGGCCGGGGGCGGGAGCGGGATCGAGGGCCCAGGCCGCTTCCCCGGGCCTGCCGGCCACCTGGGGCGGGGTGCTGAGCTCGGACGGTGGCGTGGGGGCGAGGGTGGCGTTGCTGGGTCTTAGGGGCCGTGCCAACTCAATGGTGGCTCCCAGTGGCTTCGGGCCAGCTTCTGTCGGGCAGGAGGGCCGGTCCGGTCTGCGTCTGAGCTGCGCCTAGCGCAGCGTGGGCGGGCAGGTGGGATGCCCAAGGGCCCGCGGTCTCCGGGCCCGGAAGCCTCCTGGGCCACTTCCCCGTGAGCGGCCTGCGGGATCTGGGGCGTGGCGCCTAGCTCCCAAAAGTTTGCTGGCTCCCGCCCGCCCTGGGCGGGGTGGTCGCCAGCACCTCCGCCACCCCCAGGTGCCCGAGACCTCCGTTCCCCTGCCCAGGCGGGCGGCGGGGCCCTGCCGGGACGGGCGGGCCGCTGGGCTGACGGTAAGGCCCAAGCGCCTGCTGAGCTGCGCCTCAAGAGGCAGCCCGCCACCCTGCCGGCATCCACTGCCGAAGCAGCCTAGAAGGGCCCGATCTCGCCGCGATCGCGGAAGCTAAGCAGGGTCGGGCCTGGTTAGAAGTTGGATGGGAGACCTCTAGGGAAGACCGGGTGCTCTAGGCTTTTTGCCCCCCGCTCCGCCTTCTCCTTTTGTCGCTCGCGGCGTTCGCGGCTATCTCCGCCCCCGCCCGGCACAGCTGCAAGCCCCACCTCCTCAGGCCCCTCCCACCACAGCCAGCGTCTGATGGGGCGCTCCCCGCCTGCCTGAGCGGCCAGGCGGCCAGAAGGCGTCCCTGGAAGGCAGAGGCACACCAGACGCTCCGGGGGTGGCCTGAAGGGAACCAGACGTGGCCGCGGACCCGGGGGCCGTCCGTGCGGCCCGCGAGCCCCTCGACCTGCACCTGGCCGCCCCCACTGCAGCCCAGCCCCGGCGCCACCACCTGTCTGCCGGGGTGGCTCTCCACAGCTCCATACGCAAAAAGCCGCCCCTCCGCCGTTTCGCCATGGCCGGGGGCGGGAGCGGGATCGAGGGCCCAGGCCGCTTCCCCGGGCCTGCCGGCCACCTGGGGCGGGGTCCTGAGCTCGGACGGTGGCGTGGGGGCGAGGGTGGCGTTGCTGGGTCTTAGGGGCCGTGCCAACTCAATGGTGGCTCCCAGTGGCTTCGGGCCAGCTTCTGTCGGGCAGGGGTCCGGTCCGGTCTGCGTCTGAGCTGCGCCTAGCGCAGCGTGGGCGGGCAGGTGGGATGCCCAAGGACCCGCGGTCTCCGGGCCCGGAAGCCTCCTGGGCCACATCCCCGTGAGTGGCCTGCGGGATCTGGGGCGTGGCGCCTAGCTCCCAAAAGTTTGCTGGCTCCCGCCCGCCCTGGGCGGGGTGGTCGCCAGCACCTCCGCCACCCCCAGGTGCCCGAGACCTCCGTTCCCCTGCCTAGGCGGGCGGCGGGGCCCTGCCGGGACGGGCGGGCCGCTGGGCTGACGGTAAGGCCCAAGCGCCTGCTGAGCTGCGCCTCAAGAGGCAGCCCGCCACCCCGCCGGCATCCACTGCCGAAGCAGCCTAGAAGGGCCCGATCTCGCCGCGATCGCGGAAGCTAAGCAGGGTCGGGCCTGGTTAGAAGTTGGATGGGAGACCTCTAGGGAAGACCGGGTGCTCTAGGCTTTTTGTCCCCGCTCCGCCTTCTCCTTTTGTCGCTCGCGGCGTTCGCGGCTATCTCCACCCCCGCCCGGCACAGCTGCAAGCCCCACCTCCTCAGGCCCCTCCCACCACAGCCAGCGTCTGATGGGGCGCTCCCCGCCTGCCTGAGCGGCCAGGCGGCCAGAAGGCGTCCCTGGAAGGCAGAGGCACACCAGACGCTCCGGGGGTGGCCTGAAGGGAACCAGACGTGGCCGCGGACCCGGGGGCCGTCCGTGCGGCCCGCGAGCCCCTCGACCTGCACCTGGCCGCCCCCACTGCAGCCCAGCCCCGGCGCCGCCACCTGTCTGCCGGGGTGGCTCTCCACAGCTCCATACGGAAAAAGCCGCCCCTCCGCCGTTTCGCCATGGCCGGGGGCGGGAGCGGGATCGAGGGCCCAGGCCGCTTCCCCGGGCCTGCCGGCCACCTGGGGCGGGGTCCTGAGCTCGGACGGTGGCGTGGGGGCGAGGGTGGCGTTGCTGGGTCTTAGGGGCCGTGCCAACTCAATGGTGGCTCCCAGTGGCTTCGGGCCAGCTTCTGTCGGGCAGGAGGGCCGGTCCGGTCTGCGTCTGAGCTGCGCCTAGCGCAGCGTGGGCGGGCAGGTGGGATGCCCAAGGGCCCGCGGTCTCCGGGCCCGGAAGCCTCCTGGGCCACTTCCCCGTGAGCGGCCTGCGGGATCTGGGGCGTGGCGCCTAGCTCCCAAAAGTTTGCTGGCTCCCGCCCGCCCTGGGCGGGGTGGTCGCCAGCACCTCCGCCACCCCCAGGTGCCCGAGACCTCCGTTCCCCTGCCCAGGCGGGCGGCGGGGCCCTGCCGGGACGGGCGGGCCGCTGGGCTGACGGTAAGGCCCAAGCGCCTGCTGAGCTGCGCCTCAAGAGGCAGCCCGCCACCCCGCCGGCATCCACTGCCGAAGCAGCCTAGAAGGGCCCGATCTCGCCGCGATCACGGAAGCTAAGCAGGGTCGGGCCTGGTTAGAAGTTGGATGGGAGACCTCTAGGGAAGACCGGGTGCTCTAGGCTTTTTGCCCCCCGCTCCGCCTTCTCCTTTTGTCGCTCGCAGCGTTCGCGGCTATCTCCGCCCCCACCCGGCACAGCTGCAAGCCCCACCTCCTCAGGCCCCTCCCACCACAGCCAGCGTCTGATGGGGCGCTCCCCGCCTGCCTGAGCGGCCAGGCGGCCAGAAGGCGTCCCTGGAAGGCAGAGGCACACCAGACGCTCCGGGGGTGGCCTGAAGGGAACCAGACGTGGCCGCGGACCCGGGGGCCGTCCGTGCGGCCCGCGAGCCCCTCGACCTGCACCTGGCCGCCCCCACTGCAGCCCAGCCCCGGCGCCGCCACCTGTCTGCCGGGGTGGCTCTCCACAGCTCCATACGGAAAAAGCCGCCCCTCCGCCGTTTCGCCATGGCCGGGGGCGGGAGCGGGATCGAGGGCCCAGGCCGCTTCCCCGGGCCTGCCGGCCACCTGGGGCGGGGTCCTGAGCTCGGACGGTGGCGTGGGGGCGAGGGTGGCGTTGCTGGGTCTTAGGGGCCGTGCCAACTCAATGGTGGCTCCCAGTGGCTTCGGGCCAGCTTCTGTCGGGCAGGAGGGCCGGTCCGGTCTGCGTCTGAGCTGCGCCTAGCGCAGCGTGGGCGGGCAGGTGGGATGCCCAAGGGCCCGCGGTCTCCGGGCCCGGAAGCCTCCTGGGCCACTTCCCCGTGAGCGGCCTGCGGGATCTGGGGCGTGGCGCCTAGCTCCCAAAAGTTTGCTGGCTCCCGCCCGCCCTGGGCGGGGTGGTCGCCAGCACCTCCGCCACCCCCAGGTGCCCGAGACCTCCGTTCCCCTGCCCAGGCGGGCGGCGGGGCCCTGCCGGGACGGGCGGGCCGCTGGGCTGACGGTAAGGCCCAAGCGCCTGCTGAGCTGCGCCTCAAGAGGCAGCCCGCCACCCCGCCGGCATCCACTGCCGAAGCAGCCTACAAGGGCCCGATCTCGCCGCGATCGCGGAAGCTAAGCAGGGTCGGGCCTGGTTAGAACTTGGATGGGAGACCTCTTAGGGAAGACCGGGTGCTCTAGGCTTTTTGCCCCCCGCTCCGCCTTCTCCTTTTGTCGCTCGCGGCGTTCGCGGCTATCTCCGCCCCCGCCCGGCACAGCTGCAAGCCCCACCTCCTCAGGCCCCTCCCACCACAGCCAGCGTCTGATGGGGCGCTCCCCGCCTGCCTGAGCGGCCAGGCGGCCAGAAGGCGTCCCTGGAAGGCAGAGGCACACCAGACGCTCCGGGGGTGGCCTGAAGGGAACCAGACGTGGCCGCGGACCCGGGGGCCGTCCGTGCGGCCCGCGAGCCCCTCGACCTGCACCTGGCCGCCCCCACTGCAGCCCAGCCCCGGCGCCGCCACCTGTCTGCCGGGGTGGCTCTCCACAGCTCCATACGGAAAAAGCCGCCCCTCCGCCGTTTCGCCATGGCCGGGGGCGGGAGCGGGATCGAGGGCCCAGGCCGCTTCCCCGGGCCTGCCGGCCACCTGGGGCGGGCTCCTGAGCTCGGACGGTGGCGTGGGGGCGAGGGTGGCGTTGCTGGGTCTTAGGGGCCGTGCCAACTCAATGGTGGCTCCCAGTGGCTTCGGGCCAGCTTCTGTCGGGCAGGAGGGCCGGTCCGGTCTGCGTCTGAGCTGCGCCTAGCGCAGCGTGGGCGGGCAGGTGGGATGCCCGAAGGGCCCGCGGTCTCCGGGCCCGGAAGCCTCCTGGGCCACTTCCCCGTGAGCGGCCTGCGGGATCTGGGGCGTGGCGCCTAGCTCCCAAAAGTTTGCTGGCTCCCGCCCGCCCTGGGCGGGGTGGTCGCCAGCACCTCCGCCACCCCCAGGTGCCCGAGACCTCCGTTCCCCTGCCCAGGCGGGCGGCGGGGCCCTGCCGGGACGGGCGGGCCGCTGGGCTGACGGTAAGGCCCAAGCGCCTGCTGAGCTGCGCCTCAAGAGGCAGCCCGCCACCCCGCCGGCATCCACTGCCGAAGCAGCCTAGAAGGGCCCGATCTCGCCGCGATCGCGGAAGCTAAGCAGGGTCGGGCCTGGTTAGAACTTGGATGGGAGACCTCTAAGGAAGACCGGGTGCTCTAGGCTTTTTGCCCCCCGCTCCGCCTTCTCCTTTTGTCGCTCGCAGCGTTCGCGGCTATCTCCGCCCCCGCCCGGCACAGCTGCAAGCCCCACCTCCTCAGGCCCCTCCCACCACAGCCAGCGTCTGATGGGGCGCTCCCCGCCTGCCTGAGCGGCCAGGCGGCCAGAAGGCGTCCCTGGAAGGCAGAGGCACACCAGACGCTCCGGGGGTGGCCTGAAGGGAACCAGACGTGGCCGCGGACCCGGGGGCCGTCCGTGCGGCCCGCGAGCCCCTCGACCTGCACCTGGCCGCCCCCACTGCAGCCCAGCCCCGGCGCCGCCACCTGTCTGCCGGGGTGGCTCTCCACAGCTCCATACGGAAAAAGCCGCCCCTCCGCCGTTTCGCCATGGCCGGGGGCGGGAGCGGGATCGAGGGCCCAGGCCGCTTCCCCGGGCCTGCCGGCCACCTGGGGCGGGGTCCTGAGCTCGGACGGTGGCGTGGGGGCGAGGGTGGCGTTGCTGGGTCTTAGGGGCCGTGCCAACTCAATGGTGGCTCCCAGTGGCTTCGGGCCAGCTTCTGTCGGGCAGGAGGGCCGGTCCGGTCTGCGTCTGAGCTGCGCCTAGCGCAGCGTGGGCGGGCAGGTGGGATGCCCAAGGGCCCGCGGTCTCCGGGCCCGGAAGCCTCCTGGGCCACTTCCCCGTGAGCGGCCTGCGGGATCTGGGGCGTGGCGCCTAGCTCCCAAAAGTTTGCTGGCTCCCGCCCGCCCTGGGCGGGGTGGTCGCCAGCACCTCCGCCACCCCCAGGTGCCCGAGACCTCCGTTCCCCTGCCCAGGCGGGCGGCGGGGCCCTGCCGGGACGGGCGGGCCGCTGGGCTGACGGTAAGGCCCAAGCGCCTGCTGAGCTGCGCCTCAAGAGGCAGCCCGCCACCCCGCCGGCATCCACTGCCGAAGCAGCCTACGAAGGGCCCGATCTCGCCGCGATCGCGGAAGCTAAGCAGGGTCGGGCCTGGTTAGAACTTGGATGGGAGACCTCTTAGGGAAGACCGGGTGCTCTAGGCTTTTTGCCCCCCGCTCCGCCTTCTCCTTTTGTCGCTCGCGGCGTTCGCGGCTATCTCCGCCCCCGCCCGGCACAGCTGCAAGCCCCACCTCCTCAGGCCCCTCCCACCACAGCCAGCGTCTGATGGGGCGCTCCCCGCCTGCCTGAGCGGCCAGGCGGCCAGAAGGCGTCCCTGGAAGGCAGAGGCACACCAGATGCTCCGGGGGTGGCCTGAAGGGAACCAGACGTGGCCGCGGACCCGGGGGCCGTCCGTGCGGCCCGCGAGCCCCTCGACCTGCACCTGGCCGCCCCCACTGCAGCCCAGCCCCGGCGCCGCCACCTGTCTGCCGGGGTGGCTCTCCACAGCTCCATACGGAAAAAGCCGCCCCTCCGCCGTTTCGCCATGGCCGGGGGCGGGAGCGGGATCGAGGGCCCAGGCCGCTTCCCCGGGCCTGCCGGCCACCTGGGGCGGGCTCCTGAGCTCGGACGGTGGCGTGGGGGCGAGGGTGGCGTTGCTGGGTCTTAGGGGCCGTGCCAACTCAATGGTGGCTCCCAGTGGCTTCGGGCCAGCTTCTGTCGGGCAGGAGGGCCGGTCCGGTCTGCGTCTGAGCTGCGCCTAGCGCAGCGTGGGCGGGCAGGTGGGATGCCCAAGGGCCCGCGGTCTCCGGGCCCGGAAGCCTCCTGGGCCACTTCCCCGTGAGCGGCCTGCGGGATCTGGGGCGTGGCGCCTAGCTCCCAAAAGTTTGCTGGCTCCCGCCCGCCCTGGGCGGGGTGGTCGCCAGCACCTCCGCCACCCCCAGGTGCCCGAGACCTCCGTTCCCCTGCCCAGGCGGGCGGCGGGGCCCTGCCGGGACGGGCGGGCCGCTGGGCTGACGGTAAGGCCCAAGCGCCTGCTGAGCTGCGCCTCAAGAGGCAGCCCGCCACCCCGCCGGCATCCACTGCCGAAGCAGCCTAGAAGGGCCCGATCTCGCCGCGATCGCGGAAGCTAAGCAGGGTCGGGCCTGGTTAGAACTTGGATGGGAGACCTCTAGGAAGACCGGGTGCTCTAGGCTTTTTGCCCCCCGCTCCGCCTTCTCCTTTTGTCGCTCGCGGCGTTCGCGGCTATCTCCGCCCCCGCCCGGCACAGCTGCAAGCCCCACCTCCTCAGGCCCCTCCCACCACAGCCAGCGTCTGATGGGGCGCTCCCCGCCTGCCTGAGCGGCCAGGCGGCCAGAAGGCGTCCCTGGAAGGCAGAGGCACACCAGACGCTCCGGGGGTGGCCTGAAGGGAACCAGACGTGGCCGCGGACCCGGGGGCCGTCCGTGCGGCCCGCGAGCCCCTCGACCTGCACCTGGCCGCCCCCACTGCAGCCCAGCCCCGGCGCCGCCACCTGTCTGCCGGGGTGGCTCTCCACAGCTCCATACGCAAAAAGCCGCCCCTCCGCCGTTTCGCCATGGCCGGGGGCGGGAGCGGGATCGAGGGCCCAGGCCGCTTCCCCGGGCCTGCCGGCCACCTGGGGCGGGGTGCTGAGCTCGGACGGTGGCGTGGGGGCGAGGGTGGCGTTGCTGGGTCTTAGGGGCCGTGCCAACTCAATGGTGGCTCCCAGTGGCTTCGGGCCAGCTTCTGTCGGGCAGGAGGGCCGGTCCGGTCTGCGTCTGAGCTGCGCCTAGCGCAGCGTGGGCGGGCAGGTGGGATGCCCAAGGGCCCGCGGTCTCCGGGCCCGGAAGCCTCCTGGGCCACTTCCCCGTGAGCGGCCTGCGGGATCTGGGGCGTGGCGCCTAGCTCCCAAAAGTTTGCTGGCTCCCGCCCGCCCTGGGCGGGGTGGTCGCCAGCACCTCCGCCACCCCCAGGTGCCCGAGACCTCCGTTCCCCTGCCCTAGGCGGGCGGCGGGGCCCTGCCGGGACGGGCGGGCCGCTGGGCTGACGGTAAGGCCCAAGCGCCTGCTGAGCTGCGCCTCAAGAGGCAGCCCGCCACCCCTGCCGGCATCCACTGCCGAAGCAGCCTAGAAGGGCCCGATCTCGCCGCGATCGCGGAAGCTAAGCAGGGTCGGGCCTGGTTAGAAGTTGGATGGGAGACCTCTAGGGAAGACCGGGTGCTCTAGGCTTTTTGCCCCCCGCTCCGCCTTCTCCTTTTGTCGCTCGCGGCGTTCGCGGCTATCTCCGCCCCCGCCCGGCACAGCTGCAAGCCCCACCTCCTCAGGCCCCTCCCACCACAGCCAGCGTCTGATGGGGCGCTCCCCGCCTGCCTGAGCGGCCAGGCGGCCAGAAGGCGTCCCTGGAAGGCAGAGGCACACCAGACGCTCCGGGGGTGGCCTGAAGGGAACCAGACGTGGCCGCGGACCCGGGGGCCGTCCGTGCGGCCCGCGAGCCCCTCGACCTGCACCTGGCCGCCCCCACTGCAGCCCAGCCCCGGCGCCGCCACCTGTCTGCCGGGGTGGCTCTCCACAGCTCCATACGCAAAAAGCTGCCCCTCCGCCGTTTCGCCATGGCCGGGGGCGGGAGCGGGATCGAGGGCCCAGGCCGCTTCCCCGGGCCTGCCGGCCACCTGGGGCGGGGTCCTGAGCTCGGACGGTGGCGTGGGGGCGAGGGTGGCGTTGCTGGGTCTTAGGGGCCGTGCCAACTCAATGGTGGCTCCCAGTGGCTTCGGGCCAGCTTCTGTCGGGCAGGAGGGCCGGTCCGGTCTGCGTCTGAGCTGCGCCTAGCGCAGCGTGGGCGGGCAGGTGGGATGCCCAAGGGCCCGCGGTCTCCGGGCCCGGAAGCCTCCTGGGCCACTTCCCCGTGAGCGGCCTGCGGGATCTGGGGCGTGGCGCCTAGCTCCCAAAAGTTTGCTGGCTCCCGCCCGCCCTGGGCGGGGTGGTCGCCAGCACCTCCGCCACCCCCAGGTGCCCGAGACCTCCGTTCCCCTGCCTAGGCGGGCGGCGGGGCCCTGCCGGGACGGGCGGGCCGCTGGGCTGACGGTAAGGCCCAAGCGCCTGCTGAGCTGCGCCTCAAGAGGCAGCCCGCCACCCCGCCGGCATCCACTGCCGAAGCAGCCTAGAAGGGCCCGATCTCGCCGCGATCGCGGAAGCTAAGCAGGGTCGGGCCTGGTTAGAAGTTGGATGGGAGACCTCTAGGGAAGACCGGGTGCTCTAGGCTTTTTGCCCCCCGCTCCGCCTTCTCCTTTTGTCGCTCGCGGCGTTCGCGGCTATCTCCGCCCCCGCCCGGCACAGCTGCAAGCCCCACCTCCTCAGGCCCCTCCCACCACAGCCAGCGTCTGATGGGGCGCTCCCCGCCTGCCTGAGCGGCCAGGCGGCCAGAAGGCGTCCCTGGAAGGCAGAGGCACACCAGACGCTCCGGGGGTGGCCTGAAGGGAACCAGACGTGGCCGCGGACCCGGGGGCCGTCCGTGCGGCCCGCGAGCCCCTCGACCTGCACCTGGCCGCCCCCCACTGCAGCCCAGCCCCGGCGCCGCCACCTGTCTGCCGGGGTGGCTCTCCACAGCTCCATACGGAAAAAGCCGCCCCTCCGCCGTTTCGCCATGGCCGGGGGCGGGAGCGGGATCGAGGGCCCAGGCCGCTTCCCCGGGCCTGCCGGCCACCTGGGGCGGGGTCCTGAGCTCGGACGGTGGCGTGGGGGCGAGGGTGGCGTTGCTGGGTCTTAGGGGCCGTGCCAACTCAATGGTGGCTCCCAGTGGCTTCGGGCCAGCTTCTGTCGGGCAGGAGGGCCGGTCCGGTCTGCGTCTGAGCTGCGCCTAGCGCAGCGTGGGCGGGCAGGTGGGATGCCCAAGGGCCCGCGGTCTCCGGGCCCGGAAGCCTCCTGGGCCACTTCCCCGTGAGCGGCCTGCGGGATCTGGGGCGTGGCGCCTAGCTCCCAAAAGTTTGCTGGCTCCCGCCCGCCCTGGGCGGGGTGGTCGCCAGCACCTCCGCCACCCCCAGGTGCCCGAGACCTCCGTTCCCCTGCCCAGGCGGGCGGCGGGGCCCTGCCGGGACGGGCGGGCCGCTGGGCTGACGGTAAGGCCCAAGCGCCTGCTGAGCTGCGCCTCAAGAGGCAGCCCGCCACCCCGCCGGCATCCACTGCCGAAGCAGCCTAGAAGGGCCCGATCTCGCCGCGATCGCGGAAGCTAAGCAGGGTCGGGCCTGGTTAGAACTTGGATGGGAGACCTCTAGGGAAGACCGGGTGCTCTAGGCTTTTTGCCCCCCGCTCCGCCTTCTCCTTTTGTCGCTCGCGGCGTTCGCGGCTATCTCCGCCCCCGCCCGGCACAGCTGCAAGCCCCACCTCCTCAGGCCCCTCCCACCACAGCCAGCGTCTGATGGGGCGCTCCCCGCCTGCCTGAGCGGCCAGGCGGCCAGAAGGCGTCCCTGGAAGGCAGAGGCACACCAGACGCTCCGGGGGTGGCCTGAAGGGAACCAGACGTGGCCGCGGACCCGGGGGCCGTCCGTGCGGCCCGCGAGCCCCTCGACCTGCACCTGGCCGCCCCCACTGCAGCCCAGCCCCGGCGCCGCCACCTGTCTGCCGGGGTGGCTCTCCACAGCTCCATAAGGAAAAAGCCGCCCCTCCGCCGTTTCGCCATGGCCGGGGGCGGGAGCGGGATCGAGGGCCCAGGCCGCTTCCCCGGGCCTGCCGGCCACCTGGGGCGGGGTCCTGAGCTCGGACGGTGGCGTGGGGGCGAGGGTGGCGTTGCTGGGTCTTAGGGGCCGTGCCAACTCAATGGTGGCTCCCAGTGGCTTCGGGCCAGCTTCTGTCGGGCAGGAGGGCCGGTCCGGTCTGCGTCTGAGCTGCGCCTAGCGCAGCGTGGGCGGGCAGGTGGGATGCCCAAGGGCCCGCGGTCTCCGGGCCCGGAAGCCTCCTGGGCCACTTCCCCGTGAGCGGCCTGCGGGATCTGGGGCGTGGCGCCTAGCTCCCAAAAGTTTGCTGGCTCCCGCCCGCCCTGGGCGGGGTGGTCGCCAGCACCTCCGCCACCCCCAGGTGCCCGAGACCTCCGTTCCCCTGCCTAGGCGGGCGGCGGGGCCCTGCCGGGACGGGCGGGACGCTGGGCTGACGGTAAGGCCCAAGCGCCTGCTGAGCTGCGCCTCAAGAGGCAGCCCGCCACCCCGCCGGCATCCACTGCCGAAGCAGCCTAGAAGGGCCCGATCTCGCCGCGATCGCGGAAGCTAAGCAGGGTCGGGCCTGGTTAGAACTTGGATGGGAGACCTCTTAGGGAAGACCGGGTGCTCTAGGCTTTTTGCCCCCCGCTCCGCCTTCTCCTTTTGTCGCTCGCGGCGTTCGCGGCTATCTCCGCCCCCGCCCGGCACAGCTGCAAGCCCCACCTCCTCAGGCCCCTCCCACCACAGCCAGCGTCTGATGGGGCGCTCCCCGCCTGCCTGAGCGGCCAGGCGGCCAGAAGGCGTCCCTGGAAGGCAGAGGCACACCAGACGCTCCGGGGGTGGCCTGAAGGGAACCAGACGTGGCCGCGGACCCGGGGGCCGTCCGTGCGGCCCGCGAGCCCCTCGACCTGCACCTGGCCGCCCCCACTGCAGCCCAGCCCCGGCGCCGCCACCTGTCTGCCGGGGTGGCTCTCCACAGCTCCATACGGCAAAAAGCCGCCCCTCCGCCGTTTCGCCATGGCCGGGGGCGGGAGCGGGATCGAGGGCCCAGGCCGCTTCCCCGGGCCTGCCGGCCACCTGGGGCGGGGTGCTGAGCTCGGACGGTGGCGTGGGGGCGAGGGTGGCGTTGCTGGGTCTTAGGGGCCGTGCCAACTCAATGGTGGCTCCCAGTGGCTTCGGGCCAGCTTCTGTCGGGCAGGAGGGCCGGTCCGGTCTGCGTCTGAGCTGCGCCTAGCGCAGCGTGGGCGGGCAGGTGGGATGCCCAAGGGCCCGCGGTCTCCGGGCCCGGAAGCCTCCTGGGCCACATCCCCGTGAGCGGCCTGCGGGATCTGGGGCGTGGCGCCTAGCTCCCAAAAGTTTGCTGGCTCCCGCCCGCCCTGGGCGGGGTGGTCGCCAGCACCTCCGCCACCCCCAGGTGCCCGAGACCTCCGTTCCCCTGCCTAGGCGGGCGGCGGGGCCCTGCCGGGACGGGCGGGCCGCTGGGCTGACGGTAAGGCCCAAGCGCCTGCTGAGCTGCGCCTCAAGAGGCAGCCCGCCACCCCGCCGGCATCCACTGCCGAAGCAGCCTAGAAGGGCCCGATCTCGCCGCGATCACGGAAGCTAAGCAGGGTCGGGCCTGGTTAGAAGTTGGATGGGAGACCTCTAGGGAAGACCGGGTGCTCTAGGCTTTTTGCCCCCCGCTCCGCCTTCTCCTTTTGTCGCTCACGGCGTTCGCGGCTATCTCCGCCCCCGCCCGGCACAGCTGCAAGCCCCACCTCCTCAGGCCCCTCCCACCACAGCCAGCGTCTGATGGGGCGCTCCCCGCCTGCCTGAGCGGCCAGGCGGCCAGAAGGCGTCCCTGGAAGGCAGAGGCACACCAGACGCTCCGGGGGTGGCCTGAAGGGAACCAGACGTGGCCGCGGACCCGGGGGCCGTCCGTGCGGCCCGCGAGCCCCTCGACCTGCACCTGGCCGCCCCCACTGCAGCCCAGCCCCGGCGCCGCCACCTGTCTGCCGGGGTGGCTCTCCACAGCTCCATACGGCAAAAAGCCGCCCCTCCGCCGTTTCGCCATGGCCGGGGGCGGGAGCGGGATCGAGGGCCCAGGCCGCTTCCCCGGGCCTGCCGGCCACCTGGGGCGGGGTCCTGAGCTCGGACGGTGGCGTGGGGGCGAGGGTGGCGTTGCTGGGTCTTAGGGGCCGTGCCAACTCAATGGTGGCTCCCAGTGGCTTCGGGCCAGCTTCTGTCGGGCAGGAGGGCCGGTCCGGTCTGCGTCTGAGCTGCGCCTAGCGCAGCGTGGGCGGGCAGGTGGGATGCCCAAGGGCCCGCGGTCTCCGGGCCCGGAAGCCTCCTGGGCCACTTCCCCGTGAGCGGCCTGCGGGATCTGGGGCGTGGCGCCTAGCTCCCAAAAGTTTGCTGGCTCCCGCCCGCCCTGGGCGGGGTGGTCGCCAGCACCTCCGCCACCCCCAGGTGCCCGAGACCTCCGTTCCCCTGCCTAGGCGGGCGGCGGGGCCCTGCCGGGACGGGCGGGCCGCTGGGCTGACGGTAAGGCCCAAGCGCCTGCTGAGCTGCGCCTCAAGAGGCAGCCCGCCACCCCGCCGGCATCCACTGCCGAAGCAGCCTAGAAGGGCCCGATCTCGCCGCGATCACGGAAGCTAAGCAGGGTCGGGCCTGGTTAGAAGTTGGATGGGAGACCTCTAGGGAAGACCGGGTGCTCTAGGCTTTTTGCCCCCCGCTCCGCCTTCTCCTTTTGTCGCTCACGGCGTTCGCGGCTATCTCCGCCCCCGCCCGGCACAGCTGCAAGCCCCACCTCCTCAGGCCCCTCCCACCACAGCCAGCGTCTGATGGGGCGCTCCCCGCCTGCCTGAGCGGCCAGGCGGCCAGAAGGCGTCCCTGGAAGGCAGAGGCACACCAGACGCTCCGGGGGTGGCCTGAAGGGAACCAGACGTGGCCGCGGACCCGGGGGCCGTCCGTGCGGCCCGCGAGCCCCTCGACCTGCACCTGGCCGCCCCCACTGCAGCCCAGCCCCGGCGCCGCCACCTGTCTGCCGGGGTGGCTCTCCACAGCTCCATACGGAAAAAGCCGCCCCTCCGCCGTTTCGCCATGGCCGGGGGCGGGAGCGGGATCGAGGGCCCAGGCCGCTTCCCCGGGCCTGCCGGCCACCTGGGGCGGGGTCCTGAGCTCGGACGGTGGCGTGGGGGCGAGGGTGGCGTTGCTGGGTCTTAGGGGCCGTGCCAACTCAATGGTGGCTCCCAGTGGCTTCGGGCCAGCTTCTGTCGGGCAGGAGGGCCGGTCCGGTCTGCGTCTGAGCTGCGCCTAGCGCAGCGTGGGCGGGCAGGTGGGATGCCCAAGGGCCCGCGGTCTCCGGGCCCGGAAGCCTCCTGGGCCACTTCCCCGTGAGCGGCCTGCGGGATCTGGGGCGTGGCGCCTAGCTCCCAAAAGTTTGCTGGCTCCCGCCCGCCCTGGGCGGGGTGGTCGCCAGCACCTCCGCCACCCCCAGGTGCCCGAGACCTCCGTTCCCCTGCCCAGGCGGGCGGCGGGGCCCTGCCGGGACGGGCGGGCCGCTGGGCTGACGGTAAGGCCCAAGCGCCTGCTGAGCTGCGCCTCAAGAGGCAGCCCGCCACCCTGCCGGCATCCACTGCCGAAGCAGCCTAGAAGGGCCCGATCTCGCCGCGATCGCGGAAGCTAAGCAGGGTCGGGCCTGGTTAGAACTTGGATGGGAGACCTCTTAGGGAAGACCGGGTGCTCTAGGCTTTTTGCCCCCCGCTCCGCCTTCTCCTTTTGTCGCTCGCGGCGTTCGCGGCTATCTCCGCCCCCGCCCGGCACAGCTGCAAGCCCCACCTCCTCAGGCCCCTCCCACCACAGCCAGCGTCTGATGGGGCGCTCCCCGCCTGCCTGAGCGGCCAGGCGGCCAGAAGGCGTCCCTGGAAGGCAGAGGCACACCAGACGCTCCGGGGGTGGCCTGAAGGGAACCAGACGTGGCCGCGGACCCGGGGGCCGTCCGTGCGGCCCGCGAGCCCCTCGACCTGCACCTGGCCGCCCCCACTGCAGCCCAGCCCCGGCGCCGCCACCTGTCTGCCGGGGTGGCTCTCCACAGCTCCATACGGCAAAAAGCCGCCCCTCCGCCGTTTCGCCATGGCCGGGGGCGGGAGCGGGATCGAGGGCCCAGGCCGCTTCCCCGGGCCTGCCGGCCACCTGGGGCGGGGTCCTGAGCTCGGACGGTGGCGTGGGGGCGAGGGTGGCGTTGCTGGGTCTTAGGGGCCGTGCCAACTCAATGGTGGCTCCCAGTGGCTTCGGGCCAGCTTCTGTCGGGCAGGGGGGCCGGTCCGGTCTGCGTCTGAGCTGCGCCTAGCGCAGCGTGGGCGGGCAGGTGGGATGCCCAAGGGCCCGCGGTCTCCGGGCCCGGAAGCCTCCTGGGCCACTTCCCCGTGAGCGGCCTGCGGGATCTGGGGCGTGGCGCCTAGCTCCCAAAAGTTTGCTGGCTCCCGCCCGCCCTGGGCGGGGTGGTCGCCAGCACCTCCGCCACCCCCAGGTGCCCGAGACCTCCGTTCCCCTGCCTAGGCGGGCGGCGGGGCCCTGCCGGGACGGGCGGGCCGCTGGGCTGACGGTAAGGCCCAAGCGCCTGCTGAGCTGCGCCTCAAGAGGCAGCCCGCCACCCCGCCGGCATCCACTGCCGAAGCAGCCTAGAAGGGCCCGATCTCGCCGCGATCGCGGAAGCTAAGCAGGGTCGGGCCTGGTTAGAACTTGGATGGGAGACCTCTAAGGAAGACCGGGTGCTCTAGGCTTTTTGCCCCCCGCTCCGCCTTCTCCTTTTGTCGCTCGCGGCGTTCGCGGCTATCTCCGCCCCCGCCCGGCACAGCTGCAAGCCCCACCTCCTCAGGCCCCTCCCACCACAGCCAGCGTCTGATGGGGCGCTCCCCGCCTGCCTGAGCGGCCAGGCGGCCAGAAGGCGTCCCTGGAAGGCAGAGGCACACCAGACGCTCCGGGGGTGGCCTGAAGGGAACCAGACGTGGCCGCGGACCCGGGGGCCGTCCGTGCGGCCCGCGAGCCCCTCGACCTGCACCTGGCCGCCCCCACTGCAGCCCAGCCCCGGCGCCGCCACCTGTCTGCCGGGGTGGCTCTCCACAGCTCCATACGGAAAAAGCCGCCCCTCCGCCGTTTCGCCATGGCCGGGGGCGGGAGCGGGATCGAGGGCCCAGGCCGCTTCCCCGGGCCTGCCGGCCACCTGGGGCGGGGTCCTGAGCTCGGACGGTGGCGTGGGGGCGAGGGTGGCGTTGCTGGGTCTTAGGGGCCGTGCCAACTCAATGGTGGCTCCCAGTGGCTTCGGGCCAGCTTCTGTCGGGCAGGAGGG